>NW_028291354.1:0-53398 GCF_041222555.1 Hakea prostrata
AGAAGTCATGAAGGTGCTAGAAGTTACTACCATTATTCTTCTACGGTAGATAGACAAGAAAAAATCTGATTCTTACCTCAATGTGAAAACTGGTGGTGATTGATTTTGTGCAATGTGACATACGATGGCACAACGAAGTGGATTGATAGGCTTGGCTAAATTGGCATTACGAAAATTTGGGGCAGACGGAACTGGACATTTTGATAATGGAAAATTGTGCACTTTGTTTTTGAGGAGCACTAAATGGATTTTGTGTGGAATAATTGCTTGATCCATTTTGGTTTGCCCCTGAGACCATGAGCGTTAGGATGATTCTTCCACCTAAGTTGTCCGTGTTACTATACCGGGTTTGGGAACATCGCACCGACATTTTCAAGTTGGCCTCCGAATAGTTAGGGCATTCCTCAATTACGTGTGTAGGAGATTGACACCATGCACATATAGCAATAGATTTGTCAATAAAATGTGATTGACTTGGTGGTGGTGGTGCAACTTTTACTACCAAAGTCTCTAACTTTTTCAAAAATGCATCCTTATGAACATGACTATCAACAAAATATCCCTACTAGTCCTTTTAGATTCTTGGGTTGACTCCAATTCTCTAGTTCTCTCTGCTAGGTTTAAAAGAAATTCCCAAGCTTTGGAATCATCATTGAACAATGTAAATCCCTGTAGGGTACATAGATTCCAAAAGTTGCTTAGTTTGATAATCAATACCCTCATAAATTATTTGGCATAAATGCCATAATTCTAAACCTTGATGAGGGTCTTCTTGGAGGAGGCTTTGGAACCTCTCCATTACCTTAGCAAAGGACTCAGAGGGTTTTTGACGAAATTGAAGAATGTCATTTCTTATTTTATTAGTCTTAGAAAAATGAAAGAATTTCTTTAAGAATAGGACCGGTGAATTGTCCCATGTGGTAATGCTATCCAAAGGTAGGCTATAAAGCCACTTTTTGGCTTGGTCCTTTAATGCAAATGTAATAAATCGTAGTCTTACGGCATCATCAGTGAATTGTTGTACCTTCATATGGACACAAACCTCCTCAAACTCCCTAAGGAACAAATATGCATCTTGATCAGGTAACCCATGAAATTGGGGTAACATAGACAAATAATTAGGTTTAAGTTCAAAATTATTACCCTTCACGTCAGGTAAATGTATACAGAAGGGTTGTGCAGATCGAGTTGGATAAATCTATCTTTAAGACTCTTAGGTTAAGGTATGTCTCCCATGGTCAAGGTAGATACTCGGACAAAGGCGATTGGTGGAATCACGAGTCCAGACACGCATGCACTTCCCTCCTAATGCAATTAAAGGCTCTTCCGAAAGATGAGTTTTTTTTTTATTATTTAAATAAAGTAACTAAAAGAATAAAAGAAAAGAAAATAATTAAAACAAAAACAAAAGGAGAAATAGTGAATTTAGCCACCACAAAGATTAAAACAATGACTCCAAAGCTGTAAAGCTGAGCATTGTATATGTTTGACAGCAAGGGAATCCATATAGTCTTCGGAGCCACCTACAATCGAATCCTAGGGATTCTACGGTAGAGTGGGGGACTACTATACGTTTTTGCTTATACTCTAGTTAAGAGTAATATCTTTGAATTTTTTTTAACACTTTGATTTACCTAAGTATGAGAAAAACAAAATGGACTAATACCTCCCCGGCAACGGCGCCAAAAACTTGTTTGCAAAATAAAAATAACCGCAAGTGCACAGTATCATGTAGGTAACAAGTCGATCTCAGGGAGATATGCCACTTACAATTTAACCTCTTAATGGTAATGCGAGAGTGCAATGATTCAAATGTTGTTAACGAATTAATTAAACCAAATGAGTGGTCATAATCCATACATCTAATAGAATCGAATTGAGACGAAAAATAAAGCAAACAAAACTTCACCATTTATCATCTAATAAAAAAAATGTGAACAATAAATAAATAAATAAAAGGGAAGTTATCCGAGTGTCAGCTCTGGATCTAGGGAAGGGGAGTATAATTATAATGACTTTGACCGTGGACCCTTTGTCGTAGCTTACAGTCCACCGATCGGGGGAATGAATATTAATGAAAAAAATGCAGAAAGTAAATAACAAAGCAATAAAAGGAAAAGGGAAACCTTAACCAAAGAGAGGCACGACTGTAGGCATCTTTAATCAAGGACCCAGAGGGAAGGGAGAAAATAAATAAAATGCTGAAAATAAATCCTAAGTTAAGAATATGGAGGGGCAGATAGAAGCGGGAATAGAGGGGGGAGAGAAGATTATTGGTGAAGGTTTCTTACTTGCATCTTTGAATCTCGAAAAACTTGAACAAACGATTCGAATGTCAAGCAACCCTAACAACCAGATTTAGAATAATCTAAATCTGCAATTGTTAGACCCAGAGAAAAACGAATCCTCAAACTTGAAACTTGAACTTGAAATTGAAATTGAAGTTGTAGTGATAAAAATAAAGGACATACACTTGCATAAAATAAATTACACAACTTCAATATTCCTTGCATTACATAGAAAAATTAAAGCCTAAACATTCAATCTAGAAACTAGAACCCACAAAGTAATCAAAGAACTAGAGAAAACCTAGAACAAGCTAAAGATAATAGAAGGTGCAAGATTTAAATAAACTAAAGAGAAATAAAGTGCCCTAGATCTAAGAGGGGAGCTGTAATATTTATAGGAGATGGAGAATGATTTACAAATAAGGAAATAAATAAAATAAAATAAAATATAATATAATATAATAATAATAATAATAATAAATATTATATTATAATAAATAAATAAATAATAATAATAATAATAATAATAAGAGTAAAATAGAAAAAAAATATATTAAAATAGAGTAAAATAGGAAAAAAAATAAAGAAAGACCTAAATTCGTTAGAAATTCTAAGTATAGCAAGAGAGAGAGAGAGAGAGAGAGAGAGAGAGAGAGAGAGAGAGAGAGAGAGAGAGGAGAAAAGAAATAACTAAATAAAAAATAAAAAAAAAGCTTAACTTTGACTTAAACGTGGAGAATGTGGAGAAGAAAGAGAAATAAAAGATAAAAGAAAAAGGAAAAAATATTTTGTTAACAAAATATAAGTGGGTTGGTCATTAAGGAAATAAGAAAGTAAATGAAATAGAAAGTGGGGAGAGAGAGAAAAAATTAATTAGGAAAAGAAATAAAATATTATAAAATAAATTTTGAACTTTGTATCTTCTTCTTCTGTGTATCTTTGTATATTTTGAACTTTTTTCAATTTATAGGTTTTTCCTTTTTTCAAATAGCAATGCATGATGCACAAAAAGTGCCTTGACTTACATGATAAGTTGAGTGCCATGATTTACATGATAAGCTTGCCTTATTCAACATACTAATAATACTAATATTTGACTCCCATCCCCCTAAGACATGGGACTTTGAAGTAGGAAAAAAGTGGTAGCGAAAGTTGCTAAGTATACATACTCGGAAACATTCGAGCAGTCGTTTTGTGAAAAAAAGCATACAGATGTTTTTCGAAGGATCGTTCCTGATGAGAATTTTATTGATAGAACTTCTTCAAATGATCATAATTCCATGTGTGAGGGAGTTTTCTCTCTGTCTCCACATCCATAAGCCTGTAGCTTGGTGGTTTCAATTCTCGAACAATAGGTAGGGGCCTTCTGTGAGATTCCCTAGATATCCTAACCCATTAACCTTTTGGTTTTAGGACCGCGAACTCGAAATGCAAGTAGGCAACAACTTTTAACCAAACATGTTGAGCCTGGGTGTTTAGAATTTGAACCTATGGAGGTGGATCCACGATGAAGATCCGATCACTAACTGAGTTCAAGAGGAGAGAGAAAGTCAATCCAGAAGGCAAAAAGGACTTTTTGGCATGCCAAAAATTGATGCTAGAGGACTTGAATTTCAAGGTAAACTATACCATTGACCAGGCCTTGAAAATACCTTTTTACTCTCCTAAGCCCGTCAAAATCAGCCTTCACACGAAGGAGAAATAGGGTTGGTTGATCGAGGGAGGTTGGCTACCTGGATCAATAGCCCCTACCAAATTTTGGGGCAGATTCAGGATTTCAGGTTTAAAACCCTATTCTATGACTCTCCAACCTCATAAATGCATTTCTTTATGTTATAGTGGGGTTGAGACCTTGGGAGTGGAGAAGACATTGGAGTTTGGTGGATTCCTTCAACATAGTGAAGCATAGAAGCACGAATCATCACAATAAACATGAGTAGAGGTGAGTATGCATGAAACCCTCTCTTGAAACCAATCTTTTGAGGTTAACTATGAGCAATGAATGTTATGTTGTAGTGGTTGTTGATGTTGGGTAGTATTGTCACATCCACCCAGCCGGTACCCTATCTGGCATACCCGAGTGTATGATCCACAGTCCACAAGATCCAGTAGTTAGTAAAATCAACCTCCCACATTCACAACAATATAATCAAGAACAAGACTAAATCAAAATTATCAATATTATTCAAATGGATCAAAGTAAAGTAACGAGATAATCATCAGAGTGCAGAAAACGATACCAATAAATATATAAAGTCAAATGTAGAGTGAGGCGGAATCTCACTCCACGAGTACAGCGGAATGTAGATCAAAAGTCAAACGAGATTACAACTATTCTAAAGACAAGAAAGAAAGATATAATCTAACTAAGCTAAGTCTATTCTACTTTGTAAAGAACGTCTTCATAAACATAGACTTCATCAATAATGCTTAGACGTTCCCACTCCACAGTAGAGTTAATCTCGGTAACCAGTGAGACCACTCGAGGAATCCTCAATGTAATCTTCATAGTCGCCAACACCTTGCGTATTGTACGCTTCTTCATCTTGCGCTTCCTCACATTGCGCTTCATAGTCACCAGGGCCTCCAGAATAATCTAACAAAAGATGTTGTACAAAAGGAGTGAGTTTCAAAAGAAACCTAGTAAGGCAAGTTATTCCATAATAGCATAAATAACATGATAACATAAGCAAAGCATCATATGATATGATATGAGACAGACAATGCATGTATAAGTCTAACTCTATGTATGCTGGTCTCTATAAGCAGACATGCTTTAAGTCATAGCACCATACTTCTTTGGGTAGGTCTCAATTCACTTATCCTCGGTTGGCAAAAGGTCCTTCATCCATCTTGGACAATCCATGGCTGGGGGTTAAGTCACCTCTCTCTCACATCACCGTTTGGTCTAAGTACTAGCGCATGTCAGGGTAAAGCCTAGCCCAATGCAAGTCATCTAGTTAGTTACATCAACTTAGCTCCAGATACGTGCATTCCTCCCCTCTCGGGATCCTTTCCGGTATCCTTCACACTAGAGTCAGCGTATCTGACTCTCTCAAATACGGACTCATCAACCCTATAGGTCATCCACATATAGTAAACGGGAAGCTCTCATGTCCTCTCACGGGTTGGTTACCGGTCTTGAACGCCTATGAGCCCAAGTCTATCCATATGCAACTCAACCCATAAATGGCCCCCATAATGTGATTCACGTCCCCTCACGGATATAACTCACCGGTCTTGAGCACCCATGAATCCCCATTGCTACCACGGGTCGTTCGGTCTCAATACCCTTCCGAATCGGGTCTGATATAACAAGGAATATCCTAGCCAAACACTGCTAGACAAGTCCTAGGTATGACAACCATTAATCCGAGAAAGTGTCAAAGGGCAACATTGAAAATATCCCATACTACTCCCAATGTGGTCCAAGGACAGAAATGTCAAAAGGACATTCCCCAATCCCAAATCATACCTAAACAATCACAATCATAATTCAGTCATATCATCCACGACAGATATCTCATCAAACGAAAAAGTATAATAAGACAAGATCAAATGAATAAGCAACATACATGAATAAGTATTCATACATGATCAAGTACATAAAGTAAATAAGGAAATAAGATCTTAATGTACTTACAGCATTCATATCATAATAGAAACTAACATAACAGTAGCAAATCTAAGTAGTTCCCAAATTAGAAACTAAATCTATGCAATCTATGTTAATATGGTAACAATGGTCCTTACCTTAAATAGATTCGAATATATTCCGGACGAACAAGAGGATGAATCCAAAGTTAGCAAATAAGCCCTAGAATAACATCATACAATCATTAGGAAGTAGTCCTAAAAGAATGAGCATCAATCGAATCGAAACGGACGAAGAAATCCAATTTTGTTGTTGCGGGTTGATTGGCTGGGTAGACTGAGTCAGTCGACCTAGGCAGTCTGCCCAAGAACAAATCCGAATCCAAAAAGAGAATCTTGATCCGAAACCTATGCTACACAATCCGGAATGTGACGAAACTTGGAGAGAATGTCTAACACAGTAGTCTAAGACTAAAAATCATATTTTAGACATCAAACCACCATTAAAACCATTACTTACTAATTTGAAATCATAGTTTCTATTTTGGTAAAAATCATGGTTTTCATTGGAAACATGCTATGAACGAAAGAGATGAACTAGAGATGATAAAGTCTCATTCTAGTACAAGAACACATTAGATCAGAGGTATGAATAATCATGGAGAGGCATCTATAATGCTAGACTAAATCAAAATAAGAATATGATCATAGTTTAAGAAGAAATCATAAAAATCATATTAAGAATGAATAAGATGATCATGGCATAAGAGAATGAAAAGAGATTGTAAAGATATGACTACAAGATTGCAACATCTTCATCATAATCTCAGTTCAAAGATAAGAGTGATCATGGAAAGAATGAATCAATAATACAAAAGATTGAATACTAACCTCTGATTGAAGAACAAAAGAGAGAACTAGCAAATTTGCAAGATTAGGTCTTCTTCTACACCTTTGGAGGCTTGGAGATGGTTTCCCTTCGTTCTCTAAGTGTTTAGGAGGCTAGGGATACTAAAATCACGAAGTCATGGGGTATATATAGCAAGATACTCAAAACAGAAGATTTTGTTCGAGTTCAGCATCTCTGGGTCGATTGGCTGGGTAGCCTGGCTCAGTCGACCCAAGCAGTCGACCCAGGCTGTCAGCAAATCCAAAGACAGGGATTTGAGGGTCTTCCACTACTCGGAATCAAATGAAACTTTAAACACATATTCTATAACTTACCTAGCATGGAAAAATGGCTTTAAATCATATCCCACCAAGATCTAAGGTCATCAACCAATCTTCTCTTCATAAAGGCATAGTCTCTTTCCTAGATCCAACACTGTCTTCATGTATGGGGTATCATCTTCAATCTCCATAGGTTCGGAGTCGAACACTATATCTTCTATTGATATGGCCCATAGTTGACTTTCACTTCTACTTCGGGTCTTCGGACCTACAGACAAAAGAGTATCCGGGTTAAGGTTTGGGCCGGGTTTCACAAGTATTGAATGATTCTTCGTGCCTCCATTAATATTCCCCAACCCCAGTGAGAGTTGGACTGTGCAATCATTTGCATTTGAAACAAATTTGAACCTCTCTGAGTTGCCCGTGGGCAGACACGAAGAGCCCAAATTTGGGGTTTTCAATTGGGAACTAATTGGGGTGATTGAAGGGTGTTTTGGGGACCCTATTAGTGTTCTATTGAAAACCCCAAACCCCCATTTGGAGTTGATTTCGAAATGGAATCGAAATTGACCACCTTGGTTGCAGCCCGAAGATGAGCTATCGACCAGGGGTGGTCAACCGGCCGTAGGAGGCTCAGTCAACCGCACCCTAGTCTGGGTGCGTGTTTTACCCCCTTTGATCCCCATTTGATCTCCAATTGTTGCTCATTTGATTTCTCATGTTTTCTAGGGTTATTTTGATCACTTGCACTCTCTTTTGTGAATCTCTTGGGACTTTGAAGAGTATTATTGACATTAACAAGTGAGGAATACATAGCCATTATCATGTGCTTTTGAATTCACTTGAATTGGTTAATTTCATTGATGTTGTGTAATTATTTGAAATGTGTGAGACTTTGCACGACGGAAAGTAATGTGATGTATTGTTTATTTACTTTCCAAATTACATAAATGATGATGTGATTATGATATGTGTGTGTAGATTTGATGGTGGGACAGTGTCCTCTGGTATGTAGATACTAGCTATGGGTTCACCCATTACCCTGGTGACTTTATATCTTCACTTAAACCTAGGTACATGGTCAATAAGTGTCTAACTATGTTGGCTAGTTAACCTTTGAGTGCTACTACCCTTTCAGCAGAGGTATTGAAGCCGAGTGACCTGTGATGGTAGTAGCTGGGTCCTGTGAACATCAAGCAGGCCCACTATTCAAAAAACGGGCTTGAGTGTTGTGACGAGACATGAGAGGCATCCGCCCCAACATATGTGGATGACCAAAGGGTTAAGGAATGGAATCCAAGAGATGCCTCCAATTGAGGATATCATTCCTAGGTGGAGAAGGATATCGAAACAAAAGGGCACTAAGCATAAGGAAGATATCCGGACCAAATATAGTATGACACCATATGACTATGCATTGGGCTTAGAGTTATCACTAACACGAACAAATTCTAAGACCAAATGTTGATGTGAGAGAGTGGTGATGTAGAATCCAGACCAAAACCTAAATTAGACACCCTATTTGTTTTGGATGAAGAAGAACTTGTTTGATGTTTGACCATGAAGTTGGACCTTGAGTATGGTGTTGATATTTTTAGAAGCTCCTAGGAAGTCAAGTCGGACCTCTCTCTTAGTGTAGATCTAAAGGCCAAAAGTGAAGGAAGAAGGCTTGTGGGCCATAGCAGTTGAAGACATGGTGTTCAACTCCGAACCCATGGAGTTAGACAATGATGCCCCATACTTGAAGACCTTGGTTGATTTAGAAAAGAGACTACGCCTCAATGAAGAGAAGATTGGTTGATGACCTTAGAGCTTGGTTAGACATGGTTTGAAGGCATTTTCCCATGCTAGATAAGTTATAGTTTATGTGTTTAAAGTTTCGTTTGATTCCGATAAGAGAAAGGCCCTTTTCCTTGACTTAGGCTTTGCTAACTGCTTGGGTTGACTGGGTCAGTCTACCCAGCCAATCAACCCAAGGATGCTGAACTCAAGCAGAATCTTCTAAATAGGGTTATATTGCTATATATACCATAAGACTTCGTGTTTTTAGTATCCCTAGCCTCCAAAACACCTAGAGAATGAAGGGAACTCATCTCCAAGTCTCCATTGGTGTGGAAGAAGATCTACATTCAACTCTCAAGCTTTCTCTCTCTTGTTCTTCAATCAAAGGTTAGTAATCTTACTTCTATATTATTCATTCATTCTTTCCATGATCTTTCTCTTCTCTAATCTGAGATTATGAAGAAGATGTTACATCTTTGCAATTGTATCTTCTACAATCTCCATTCATTCTCATACTTTGATCATCATAATCAATTCTTACCATGATTCTTATGTTTTCTACATGCATCTATGATCATATTCTTATTTTGATTTCTTCTAGCATTATAGATGTATTCTTATGATTATTCATACCTCCAATTTACTGTGTTCATATACTAGAATGAGATCTCATCATCTCTAGTTCATCTCTTTCATTCATAGCTTGTTTTCAATGAAAACCATGATTTTTAACAAAATAGAAAGTATGATTCCAAATTAGTAAGTAATGGTTTTAATCGTTGTTTGATGTCTAAAATATGCTTTTTAGTCTTAGACTACTGTGTTAGACATTCTCTCCAAGTTTCATAGCATTCCGGATTGTATAGAATAGGTTTCGGATCAAAATACTATTTTTGGATTCGGATTACTCTTGGGCAGATTGCCCAGGTCGATGAACCAGTCCAACCCGACCAATCAACCCGCAATGACAAAGACAACTCCGTTTTTTATCCGTTTTGACTCCAATCTTTTGGAATTGCTTCTTATGATCTATACATGTTTTGTCAAGCTTGTTTAGGTGATTTTGGATCTGTTCTCCGATCTCTTATTTGAAGACTATAAGTTCAGATTACGAGGTGAGTATTCCAACTCACAATATGCCTATTTACAAGTCTTTATGTATTATGATATGAATGCATGATTTAACTACTGTTGTTTCGTTTTCTTTACATCATGATACTTCTGCAACTACAGTAGCTTGTCCACATTGTAAATTACATATTAGAATTGATTATTGATTATGAGAATGCGATATGGACTATGATGTGGATATGAGTGTGATTATGATATGTTTGGAATCATGAGGTGATGTGGATGCTTAGGTCGTAGTTGTGGAATGGGGAATGCCCTATTGGCATTTCTGTCTTTGGACATCAGTGGAAGTGGTATGGGACGCTTTCCTATGGTGCCCCTTGACTCTTTCCCTAACTACTAGTTGACATATCTAGGATTGGTCTAGCAGTGTTTGGCTAGGAATACCCCTGTTATATCAGACCCGATTCGGAAGGGTATTGAGACCGAACGACCCGTGGCAGCAATGGGGATTCATGGGCGCTCAAGACCGGTAACCAACCCGTGAGGAGACATGAATCACATTGTCGGGGCCATTTATGGGTAGGGTTGCATATGGATAGACTTGGGCTCATGGGCGCTCAAGACCGGTAACCAACCCGTGAGAGGACATGAGAGCTTCCCATTTACTTTACGTGGATGACCTATAGGGTTGATGAATCTGTATTTGAGAGAGTCGGATACGCTGACTCTAGTGTGAAGGATATTGGAAAGGATCCCGAGAGGGGAGGAATGGACGTATCTGGATCTTAGTTGATATAACTAAGTAGATGACTTGCATTGGTCTAGGCTTAACCCTGACATGCGCCAGTACTTAGACCAATGGTGATATGAGAGAGCGGTGACTTAACCCCCAGCCATGGATTGTCCAAGATGGATGATGGACCCTTTGCCAACCGAGGATGAGTGAATTGAGACCTACCCAAAGAAGTATGGTGCTATAACTTAAAGCATGTCTGCCAATAAAGACCAGCATACATATATAGAGTTAGAAACATATTTGCATATATTGTTTCATATCATTGCATATAAGTTTGCTTGTGAATACATGTGAAGATGCTTATTGTGTTTTGTTTACTTGCTAAGTTCTTTTGAGCTTACCCTTCGGGGGACTTGTTTTAGATGACATTGCAGGACCGAAAGAGAACTCGTGCACCAGCATGGAGGACCTTTCCATATATGATACGGCTCCGGATGTCTTTGGACAAGGTAATGAACAGCGAGGCAGCCAACACACAGATTTGGACTGCATTAACGGCTCCCATTGACGGCAGCCGGCATCGTCTTATTTGCCGATGGGATCGTGCGCTAGATGCTGATCTGAAGTTTCAAGAGCATGACCCTAAAGTGAAGAAGATGAAGACTGAAGAAGAAGAAGAGCCGACTAAAGATGTGGATTAGATTCTCTTGTTTCTTCTAGACTTTTATTTTACTTGTATTTGCTTAGAGCTTGCTTTAGATTTCGATCTACCTTCCGCATATGCTGTGGGGTATATTTCCGCTATACTCTACAGTTGTCTTTTGATTTAGTATCTTGTTATTCCGCACTCTAATATTCTTTAGTGATCATTCTGAGATCCTTTGTTGACTTTTATTATCATTTTATTGGAATACAATGATTTGTTCTTGCTTTTGATTATGTTATTGTGCTAAACGGATATGATCGTTCCTAAACTTGATCTTTTGGGCTGTGGATCACTCCCCCGGGTAACCCTGATAGGGTATAGGCTGGGTGTATTTGGGCGGGATGTGACAGATGGTATCAGAGCCCAAGTTTTCGGACAATCATAACCATAGAACACGGTAATGAAAGCATTCCTGAGTCATAGATCCAGAAGTGACTCAAATTTTCTTAGAAGTGAATAATGGAAAAATTGGATTAGAAACTTGAACAAATGAAGCATAATATACCAAGTTTGAATAATACACAATAATTAAAGTTTATGACTTGTACTTGGGTTGTAGTCATGGTTAGAGTTAACTAGTTGGTTTTAAGTGTTGTGTATGTGTGTTAAGTTTTGAGTTAAGTCTTGAGTTAAAAGTTGTCGTCGTAAGTCGTCTTTGTGAGTGAGTCTTTGTTGTCAGGTGTTGTCGAGAGTAAGTTGTCATGAGTCTGAGTTGTGTCATCGTCATGTGTTGTCGTATGAGTCTGAGTCGGGAGTTGTCGTTGGGAGTAATGGTCGTGAGTGGTTGTCATGAGTCATAAGTCATAACTAAACATTCACAATTACTAATGCAACAAAATAAAATGCATAATGTACAATAACATAAGTGAAACAAACTGAATTTCACTAATCACTTAGGTTTACAAGTCTAAAAGAAAATACATCTGTGAAGCATAAAAAGAAACTCCTAGCATTATCTATCTAAGTGATCGACTTCGGTGATTTGTCTGGACCCTCCTAAATCTGAACTCTTCCTCCAGTCATGTCAATCGATCTTCTATTTTGTATATGTGTGCCTTCATCCTCAAAATTGTTGAGCTAAAATAGTTTCCTCCTCATTCTACTGAATCTCCTGATCCTCCTCCTCCTCATCATCTTCATTCTGATCTTGAACCTCATCTGGAATTTGGAATGTTGCCTCCTTATCCTTGTATTACCTCCGCTTGTGGCGTAGGAATAGTACTCTGATCCTCATCTCTACCTCTCCCAACCCTTAAGTGTTTTCCTTCATGGTGGTTTGATGGGAATCTGAAGAGACAAGTTGAGATTTGCATTGCATGAGTCAAGGAAGTTAAGCAGTGCAATATTTAGTGAAGAAGGGCATTTTCGTAACTTTTCAAAAAAATTTGATTTTGTCAAATTTGCGATACGAACATACTAGCATGTGCATAAGACTTGGATAAACATGTTGGGATGGTTTGTTTGAAGAAAATGCATCAATTTTGCAGTATGGACTTGAAAATTCAGCAACTTGAGAAGAAGAAATCCTCTTTTGGACTAAGTTTTGTGATTTTTGGAAAGTCAGATTTTGACGGAATGAAGTGCGTGAGCAGCTTCCCCATATTGAAACAGTCATGTAAGAAGTGGATTGAGGTCAAAATTCTATTTGGTTTGAAAGTGGGACAAGTGTTTGCAATGTTGGATTTTGTTGAAGTGAATAGTGAAATTAGTGTAAAGTGTGGGAAATCTTTTGGTTGAAGCCTTGTATTGTGATGAGCACATTTATGTGTGAAATCTTAGGGTATAAAGCATGCATTTTATACACTTAGAGTGGAGTTACCTTGGGTTTTATGTTGTTTTTGCAGATTTGAAGACTTTTCAAGATTTAAGCAAATATTTGGAGTTTTGGGCTTGAATCATGCTATTTTACACGTCAAGAAGTCCATTCAAATTCTCAAATGCGAAAATGGGCCTGATCTGGAGCATGATGGGCTAGAGATGTGTGATTATGGGCCAACTCCGAAATATTGAAGAGATAAAGAAGGCAAATTTGATCTATGGCTGCGATTTTAAATCAAATCTACGGAGATATTATTGAGAGAGTCCAAATGGAAAAGAGTCCTTGCATACCTCAATATCTTATCTCCTATCTTGGATTTAATTAAAGAAAGAAAAAGAGGAAAAATAATTATATTCAGAAAGAAAAAGAGGAAAAATCCCGTTTTTGAATGCCTCTGTCTAGTTTCGATCAAACCCTTCATCGGACGGTCATTTGATGTCTGATCATGCTGATTTTTGGAGGAGAGCTTCACGACTACTTAAACCTCAAATCCAACGGTGGAATTATGCATCTGATCTCTCTAAGTTGGCGCGATTACTACGTCAATACCCTAATTGGTTGAGTCAGATAGAAACCCTGAGTTTTATTCAAATTCAGCCGAAGCTTCATATCTCATGTAAACTCTAAAAAAGGAGAGCATACTCCATCAAAGGAGGACATGTTCTAGAGCTTAGTAGAAGCATTCTTTCTTCTCTCTTTAGTCTATTAAGGTTTTCTCTAGTTTTCTTTGCTTGCATTAGTGAGATTTAAATTTCTAGATTCAATGTTTAGGTTTAATCTTTTTATGTAATGTAATTCAAGTTCAAGCTTCAAGTTCAAGCTTCAATTTTTTTTAGAGTCATTTTTCTCTGGGTCTAGCAATTGCAGATTTAGATCATTCTAGATCTAGATATGGTTGTTAGGGTTGGTTGAGATTCGAATCGTTTGTTCAATTCGCAAGTAAGTAACCTTCTTTATTAATCTTCTCTCCTCCCTCCATTCCCACTTCTATCTACCCCTCCATATTCTTAATTTAGGATTTACTTTCAGCATTATTAATTGCTCTCCCTTCCCCTGGATCCTTGATCAGAGATGCCTACAGTCGTGCCTCTCTTTGGTTAATGCTTCCTTTTCCTTTTATTGCTTTGTTTATTGTTTTGTTATTTATTTTCTGCCTATTCATTCATCATCTCGGACCACATAATCGGAGCAAGCCTACAGTCGTGCCTCTGCTTCTGGTGACGGGTGGTGTTGCATATGCATTTTAGCTATTGGTTAAGGCTTCATTTTCTTTTTATTGCTTTGTTTATTGCTTTGTTATTTACTTTCTGTTATTTACTTTCTGCATATTCATTCATCATCTCGGACCACATAACCGGAGCAAGCCTACAGTCGTGCCTCTGCTTCTGCTGACCTGTGGTGTTGCATCTGCATTTTAGCTATGAACTAAATTTTACTGACTCCTTTAACATACTAACTGGTTTTACTTTTTTTTCTTTTTTATTTTTATTGTTCACATTTTTTTCCCTGTCTTTCATTTATGTATTGATTGTGTTTAATTTATTTTTCGTTTCAATTCGATTGCATTAGACGTATAGATTAGGATCGTTTAGTTTAGTTAATTAGTTAACAAAAAAATTGAATCATTCCACTCTCGCATTACTATTAAGAAGTTGAATTATAAGTGGCATATCTCCTTGAGATCGACCCGTTAGCTACACGATACCGTGTGCTTGCGGTTACTTTTAAAATTCACAAACTAGTTTTGTTTGGTAGACGTTTACCTCGAAGCTGATCTATTCTCTCTACAATTTCTTCTTGTGCCTCCCATTCCCTTTGGTCTTCTATCCTGGTTGTTCTAGAGTAGATCCCCATACACTCTATAACCTTGTGAATTCTCCACATGATGATTTTGAAGAGAAATCAAGTGTGATCTTCGTGATTTGTTAACCCTTCGAATTGTTTCTGATTTCAAATCATGTTAGATTTACTCCTTTGTTTTCATCACAAAAGATTTATTGTTATTTGTTTTCTGAAGATTTTGGGAGAAGACAGTCAAGATAAAAGCGATGTATCTCTATTTCTTTGGAAGCCAAGTACTCTCCCAATTTTGAGGACGAGATTATTTTAAGGGGGGGGGGGAGAATGTGAAATCCAGCCCAAAACCTAAATTAGACACCCTATTTGTTTTGGATGAAGAAGAACTTGTTTGATGTTTGAGCTTGAAGTTGGACCTTGAGTATGGTGTTGATATGTTTAGAAGCTCCTAGGAAGTCAAGTCGGACCTCTCCCTTAGTGTAGATCTAAAGGCCCAAAGTGAAGGAAGAAGGCTTGTGGGCCATAGCAGTTGAAGACATGGTGCTCGACTCCAAACCCATGGAGTTAGACAATGATGCCCCATACTTGAAGACCTTGGTTGATTTAGAAAAGAGACTATGCCTCAATGAAGAGAAGATTGGTTGATGACCTTAGAGCTTGGTTAGACATGGTTTGAAGGCATTTTCCCATGCTAGATAAGTTATAGTTTATGTGTTTACAGTTTCGTTTGATTCCGATAAGAGAAAGGCCCTCATTTCCCTAACTTAGGCTTTGCTGACTGCTTGGGTCGATTGTGTAAAATCCAGCTTTTACCTAACCCTGACCCGACCCGGTCATTGTTATGTTTGTAGGTCCAAAGACCCGAAGTGGTGGTAGGAGGGACTTATGGGCCCTACTGGTTGATGACGTAATGTCGGGATTCCATTTTATGGACATTGATGATGCTGCTCCTTCCTTGAGCACATTACCAGTGTTAAGTTAGAATCTGCGCACTGATGAAGAGCGAGACAGTTGAAATAGCAAACGGACTCCGGTGCATAATCCGAAGGTACTCCCTGAAACTAGACCTCTTGAGTGAACTGTAGGAGAAAACCCCATGCAATTTGACCTTGTATAGCCCTCCAAGTCCGCACCTAAAGTTGCTGTACTATTCTGTAAAATTCTGCAGAGTTTGAATTGGTCGATACTATTGGTCGATACCATCGACCAAATGTATCGACCAACAAGTCTGCTGAGCCCAGATTTAAAGATTCTTAGAATATTCTTTTCTATTTATTTATTCCTCGAGACTGGAGCCCTATCCTCGTGTCTTTAACATCTGGGAACGTGAGAGAGCCTCCCAAGAACTCCTCCTTGGTAGTGGTGAAGCATCTTCTTCATCAATCATTGCCAACCACTTATTCCTACCTTCTTGTTCCACTCTAAAGGTATGACTCTCTCTCCTAATCACTTTCTTACTCATCTTTTCTCTATTTTACTGTTGGGACCATGGTCAAGGTGCTGCAACCTTGCATACACCTTGCCATGAACCTTCTAAACCCCACACAATGATGTTTTCACCGATGTGACTATGATTGATTCACCTCATGATCATTGACTACACATTTCCATGATTTATTGCTTACCAACTTGCTTTATTTACCAAAACTGAGATGAAGCTCGTGATTTACTTAATCTATACCTTGCATATGTGCTCCATGTTGCTTCTAAACGATTCCCTACCTAATTCCCCATGTTTTCCCCTAATTTGCATTGAGTTATAGCCAATGCTATGATCTACAACTCTTAACCTTAATATGTCAATTTGGGGATTTCCAAATGGACCATTGGATTATGAAAGTTTCTTGATAATTAGTGTCCCCATGTTGTGCCTAGACTATCCTCCAAGTTTCATGTCAATCCGAGACCAGGAAGACCAAATCTGGGCAAGAATCCGAAAAGCCAGCTTGCTGTCCTGGAATTGAATTGGTCGATACTATTGGTCGATACTATCGACCAAATGTATCGACCAATAGAGTGCTTGTCGACAACTTTTGCCCAGCTTCGATTCGTTTGATCTCCGATTGTTCTGATTTCTTCTCTAACCTTTCATATATGCTTGTTTAGGACTTTAAGACTATTTGGGCCACTGCTTGTGATCTTGGACCATTCTCTTCTCCGATTCAAGGTAAGGATAGTTATCGATGTAATTACCTAGGATATGGAAATCTTGACTTGGTATTCCTATCCTAGTAAATATAGTTTCTAATTCATATCCTTATCATGTTAGACTTGCTACATATGTATTTTAACAGTAGCTTTGTGTTTACATTATATTACTTCAATGTTGTATCATGTTTATAAATTTCAATATATGATGACTTATGTCAATGTCATGAATCGAATGTTTATTATGACGTTGTATCTTGTGAACTGATATGAAGAACTTGGGCATGTGATTGCTTAAGTATAACTTGGGATTGAGGGGTACCCTACTGGTGCTTCTGTCCTTGGACATCGGAGGGAATAGTATGGGATGTTCTCCGAAGGTGTCCATTGACGCTTTCCCGGGTTATTGAATGACATGTATAGGATTTGTCTAGATGTATGGCTAGGATGCCCCTATCATATCAGACCCGATTCGGAAGGGCATTGAGACCGAACAACCCGTGGTAGTAGTGTGGATTTGTGGGCGCTCAAGACCGGTATCCACCCCGTGAGAGGACATAAATTGCATTACGGTTACCCGAAAGGGGCCATTTATTGGTAGGGTTACAAATGGCTAGACTTGGGCTCACGGGCACTCAAGACCGGTGAAATGATCCGTGAGAGGGACGTGAGAGCTTCCCGTTTACCATTTGTGGATGACCAATAGGGTTGATGAGTCCGGTGAGTAATATCCGTGACTCTAGTGTGAAGGATACCGGAAAGGATCCCTAGAGGGGAGGAATGGAAGTATCTGGAACAGGCATGATATGATTAAGTAGATGACTTGCATTGGGCTAGGCTTTACTTTGACATGCGCCAATACTTAGACCAAATGGTGATGTGAGAGAGTGGTGACCGAAACCCCCAACCATGGATTTGTCCGAGAGGGATGCAGGACCCAACTTCCCCCCGGTGATGAGTGACTGAGACTACCTAAAGAAGTATGGTGCTATGACTTAAAGCATGTCTACCATAGAAACCAGCATACTTAGAGTTAGAATCATATTTGCATCTTATGTCTCATATCATCTGCATCAGTTCATGATTGATATCATATGGCTTATGTACTATGGAATAACTTTCCTTGCTGAGTTCTTTTGAACTCACTCCTTTTTGCAACATATTTTGTTAGACTTTTCTGCAGGTACTCCCTCTTTGACTGGTGACGGTCCAACACTTTGAGGACTAAGTTGGTGACTCATACCACTTTGGCTACGGTGACTACATCGGTGAAGGCTATCAGTTCAAGACTCATATTTGTCAGGAGTAGATCCGGCCTGGCTTAGTTTCTTATGATTATGTTATTGAGGAGACATTGTATAATTTAGAAGAAACTGTAACTTAGTTGCTTACCTTTTTATTTTCCTTCTTTGGAGATTTGGTTGTAACCTTTACCTTATTTCGATCTACCTTCTGCACAGTTGTCTTTTGATTTGGTACTTATTATTCCGCACTCTGATGTTCGTTGTGATCCTTCTGTGATCATTTCTTAACTTTTATTATTAGATTACTTGAATACTATAAATTGTTCTTGCTTATGATTATATTATTGTGATAAGTGGATATGATCGTTCCTAAACTGGATCTGTTGGGCTGTGGATCACTCCCGAGTAACCCAGATAGGGTACCCCCTGGGTGGATTTAGGGCGGGATGTAACAGATTGGGTCAGTCTACCTAGCCAATCAACCCAAGGATGCTGAACTCGAGCAGAATCTTCTAAATAGGGTTATATTGCTATATATACCATAAGACTTCGTGTTTTTAGTATCCCTAGCCTCCAAAACACCTAGAGAACGAAGGGAACTCATCTCCAGGCCTCCATTGGTGTGGAAGAAGATCTACATTCAACTCTCAAGCTTTCTCTCTCTTGTTCTTCAATCAAAGGTTTGTAATCTTACTTCTATGTTATTGATTCATTCTTTCCATGATCTTTCTCTTCTCGAATCTGAGATTATGAAGAAGATGTTGCATCTCTGCAATTTTATCTTCTACAATCTCCATTCATTCTCATACTTTGATCATCATAATCAATTCTTACCATGATTCTTCTGTTTTCTACATGCATCTATGATCATATTCTTATTTCGATTTCTTCTAGCATTATAGATGTATTCTTATGATTATTCATACCTCTGATTTATTGTGTTCATATACTAGAATGAGATCTCATCATCTCTAGTTCATCTCTTTCATTCATAGCTTGTTTTCAATGAAAACCATGATTTTTACCAAAATAGAAAGTATGATTCCAAATTAGTAAGTAATGGTTTTAATCGTTGTTTGATGTCTAAAATATGCTTTTTAGTCTTAGACTAATGTGTTAGACATTCTCTCCAAGTTTCGTAGCATTCCGGATTGTATAGAATAGGTTTCGGATCAAAATACTATTTTTGGATTCGGATTACTCTTGGGCAGATTACCTGGGTCAACTGAACCAGTCAACCCAGCCAATCAACCCGCAATGACAACAACTCCGTTTTTGATCCGTTTTGACCCGTTTTGACTCCAATCTTTTGGAATTGCTTCTTATGATCTATACATGTTTTGTCAAGCTTGTTTAGGTGATTTTGGATCTGTTCTCTGATCTCTTATTTGAAGACTATAAGTTCAGATTACGAGGTGAGTATTCCAACTCACAATAGCTTGGACTGGCTCAGACGGACATCCGTCTAGCCTTCTGTTGTTTTCTGAGAAACAGAGTTATCAGTACAGACGGACATCCGTTTGCTCAGACGACTGTCCGTCTGAACTCTATTTTGCTGACTTAAGTTGGGGCTGGGACATGGCTTGGGTTTTTGGACTTTTTGGTCAACCCTAAGCATTGTACACCTCACTAACATGTCCTAGGCCACTCTAGTAATATGAATTACATATAATTGATGCATTTACATGAATGTGTATGCGAGAGTGTCCTAAGCCCTAATTCAACCTAAGTCTTGATCTTCGACTTGATCTTCGACTTGATTTTGTGCAATGGTCTTCATGTCCATATTGGCATGGTCATCTTGACTTAGACTTCATGTCCATCTTCATGTCTATCTTGGCATGATCTTGGCTTTGACTTGCATATGGCTTTGAATTGGAGTTGGTCCACTTGTTCTCATCTTGAACTAAAACATCATAACTCAATATAGCCATTAGTAATTCATGCTTATTATCATCAAAACCAATAGAGGCTGATGTGGCAAATGCTGACATGGCATTTCCCAACAGAATCCTTTTCGAAAACTGAGTCTTCCGCTATGAACAATTACTCTTCTTAAACTCTGATGAATTAACTTGGTTTAACTTTGGATATTGATTTTGGATTAAATATTGGATGACTATAATACTTACTCATTATAATACCTCACTACTTTAATCTCTTCTTACTCTTTGATTATGTAATATTGTATGTGTTACGGATTTGACCGTGAACCTTAGCCCTGTAGTGTATCACCCCCACAGGTATCCGGGTCTAACTGAATTCGGCTGGGTGGGGGTGTGACACCTTCCCATCTAGAAGATAACTTGTTTTTGCCACTGGGATTGGAAATGTTTGCTTGGTGAAGCACCAAGTCACCTGCTTAAAAAGTCTTGCAGTGTACTCTGGAGTTGTAGTACTTGGCAGTTCTCTTGTGATAGGCTATATTTTTGTAGAGTGCTCCTTCTCAAACCTCATCCAAGAACTCCAGATTGGCTCGAAGACCTTCTTCGTTGGCCTCTGCATCATAATGAGTTGATTTGAGTGAACCTGCCAACACCTTGACTAGAACTAGGGCTTCGGTGCCGTAAGATACCATGGAAGGCGTCACTCCAGTTGGTGTTTGAACTATGGTTCTGTACTCCCAAAAGACATGATGCAACTTGTTGACCCATTGCTGGCCACATTCATCTAGTCTTTGCTTAAATCCATCTAGCAAAGTTTTGTTAGTGTCAATGCGGTACTTTTTATAGAAATTCTTGAAGGTTGGGTTGTCAAATTGTGTTCTATTATCTGTCGAGAGAATTTTGGGGAGTTGAAACTTGTATACAATTCTTGTCACAGTGAACTTCTCGATTTGTTTCTCATTGATAGATGCAACTGGCTCTGCTTCCACCCACTTAGTGAAGTAGTCAATTACCACAATCAAGAATTTTCTTCTAGCCGTTGATGGAGGGAAAAGGGATAGGGCTCATAATGGAGGTCAACGGAACAATCTCTGGATTGAGGAGTGTACTTGACATGGCTTACAACTTTGCACATAGTCTCTTGCGTCCTTCACCATAGTTGGCCCATAAATTCCCTTTTGGACCTACACATTTCAGAAGGGGTCCTTCAATTGATCTCTTATATAGTTCTTCATTGACGAGGGTGACCTTAGCTACCCGTCTTTGATGGTTCGAACATGTCCACTGTCCTCAAGCAGATGGTCATGCTCAAGATAAGAACTCAAAGGATCCATCTATCACATCCCGCCCTAAATCCACCCAGGGGGTACCCTATTTGGGTTACTCGGGAGTGATCCACAGCCCAACAGATCCAGTTTAGGAACGATTATATCCACTTATCACAATAATATAATCAAAATCAAGAACAATTTATAGTATTCAAGTAATCTAATAATAAAAGTTAAGAAATGATCACAGAAGGATCACAACGAACATCAGAGTGCGGAATAACAAGTACCAAATCAAAAGACAACTGTGCGGAAGGTAGATCGAAATAAGGTAAAGGTTACAACCAAATCTCCAAAGAAGGAAAATAAAAAGGTAAGCAACTAAGTTACAGTTTCTTCTAACTTATACAATGTCTCCTCAATAACATAATCATAAAAAACTAAGCCAGGCCGGATCTACTCCTGACAAATATGAGTCTTGAACTGATAGCCTTCACCGATGTAGTCACCGTAGCCAAAGTGGTATGAGTCACCAACTTAGTCCTCAAAGTGTTGACCGTCACGAGATCAACGGTAGGAGTACTGCAGAAAAGTCTAACAAAATATGTTGCAAAAAGGAGTGAGTTCAAAAGAACTCAAGGAAGGAAAGTTATTCCATAATACATAAGCCATATGATATCAATCATGAACTAATGCGAGATGATATGAGACATAAGATGCAAAAATGATTCTAACTCTAAGTATGCTGGTCTCTATGGTAGACATGCTTTAAGTCATAGCACCATACTTCTTTAGGTAGTCTCGGTCACTCATCACCGGGGGAAGTTGGGTCCTGCATCCCTCTCGGACAAATCCATGGTTGGGGGTTTCGGTCACCACTCTCTCACATCACCATTTGGTCTAAGTATTGGCGCATGTCAAAGTAAAGCCTAGCCCAATGCAAGTCATCTACTTAGTCATATCATGTCGGTTCCAGATACGTCCATTCCTCCCCTCTCGGGATCCTTTCCGGTATCCTTCACACTAGAGTCACGGATATTACTCACCGGACTCATCAACCCTATTGGTCATCCACAAATGGTAAACGGGAAGCTCTCACGTCCCCTCACGGATCATTTCACCGGTCTTGAGTGCCCGTGAGCCCAAGTCTAGCCATTTGCAACCCTACCAATAAATGGCCCCTTCCGGGTATCCGCAATGCAATTTATGTCCTCTCAGGGAGTGGTTACCGGTCTTGAGCGCCCACAAATCCACACTACTACCACGGGTCGTTCGGTCTCAATGCCCTTCCGATTCGGGTCTGATATGACAGGGCATCCTAGCCATACATCTAGACAAGTCCTATGTATGTCATCCAATGATCCAGGAAAGCGTCGATGGGCATCTTCGGAGAACATCCCATACTATTCCCTCCGATGTCCAAGGACAGAAGTACCAATAGGGCACTCCCCAATCCCAAATCATACCTAAGCAATCACATGCTT
Organism: Hakea prostrata; assembly: GCF_041222555.1. Taxonomy (NCBI): domain Eukaryota; kingdom Viridiplantae; phylum Streptophyta; class Magnoliopsida; order Proteales; family Proteaceae; genus Hakea; species Hakea prostrata. The sequence continues at coordinate 22,997 of NW_028291354.1, forward strand.
ATTTCCATCCATTACATATCAACAATACATTATCATATTGAAAACATGTCAGAACATCTCATAATACAAGTATATAAATAAATGACAAGAATAAGTAAACATGATAAATCAAGTAATTAAGCATGGTGTTACTGTCATAAGGTAACTACAGTAGTCATATGATGTATAAAATCAATTAATAAGTTAAGTCTACTAAGTTACCAACAGCAGTGTAAAAGTCATACAGTCTATGTTATATGGCAATAACCATCCTTACCTCAAATTGTGAAGAAGATGATCCGAAGTCACAAGAGAATGGTCCAATTATAGTCTTAAAACCCTAAACAAACATATATGAAGGATTAGAGAAGAAATCAAAACAATCGGAGATCGAACGGATCAAAAGCGGGCAAAAGTTTCGACAGACAACCTTGTTGGTTGATACATTGGGTTGATGGTATCGACCAATAGTATCGACCAACAGAGTCTTGGACAGCAAAATGGGATTTTTGGGTTTTGGCTCAAAATGGGTCTTCCGGGTCTCGGATCGATATGAAACTTGGAGGGATGCTTAAGAACAGTAGCAGGAGACTACGTAGAAAGAATTAACATGATCCAATGGTCGGATTGAAAACCCCCAATTTGAGGTCCTAGGTTCAAACTTGCAAGACCCATGTTCTTCAATGAAAACCATTACAATTGCAAGAGAACTTAGGAATTTAATCAATAGAATGATGAGCAGCAGAATATAGACAATTACTAACATATAATCAGACCTAATTGAAAGAGAAAATCAGATTAAGAGATGAATTCATGTTGTAAAGAAGAGGAAAATCAAAATAAGAAAGCAAGAACATCATGTATGAGAATCATAGCATGGAAAGAATGAAGAGAGGTTTAATCAACCCAAGAGAGCTTGTAGAAGAGGTGGTTGCAAGGTTGCAGCACCTTCTCCACGAACTCAGTAGCAAGAACAAGATGAGGTAGAAGTAGATTAGAGAGAGAGTGAGAGATTACATACCTTGGAGAAGAGATTAGAGAAGAGAAACAATGATTCTTGTAGAAGATCATCACCCAAGCCAAGGAGGAGGCTTAGAGGAGCTTTCCCACGTTTTCAGATGTTGAAATGAGTGAAATAATGATTTAGGTTCGAGGTTTCACTTAAAAGGACAAAGGAATATCCAAACAGCATCTTTTTCACGATTCTGGGCTTGTTTTGGTCGATACCTTTGGTTGATAGTATCGACCAATAGTATCGACCAACAGCAGTTTCAACAGAATTCTCAAGAATAGTTCAGCAACTTCGAACAGGGATTCGGAAGGCTACACAAGGTCAAATTGAGTGAGGTTTTCTCCTACAAGTCAATAAAGAAGTCTAGTTTCCAGAAATACATTTGGATCAAGCATGGGAGTTCATTAAGTCTACCAACTAAGCTCACCTTCTTCGATGCGCAAGCAGGATTTGCCAGACATAGTTCAGCAACTTCGGACAGGGATTTGGAGGGCTATATGGGGTCAAATTGGGTGGGGTTTTCTCCTACAAGTCCATCAAGAAGTCTAGTTTCGGGAAATACTTTTGGATTGTGCACAGGTGTTCATTAGGTCTACCAACTAATTCACCCCTCTTCGGTGCGCAGATTCAAAACTAACACTGACAACGCTCTCAAGTGAGGGGCATCATCGTCAATGTCCATGGACTTGGGCTCCGACACCAAATCATCAACCAAAAGGGTATACAAGGACTTTTCCCACCACTTCGGGTCATTGGATCAACAGACAATACAAATTCCGGGCCGGGTCAGGGTAAGGATAAGGCCGGATATGGCCTCCTAAGGCTTTCAAGGATAACAACATTGAAATCAAGGTCCAACTTCAAGGTCTAACATTAAACAAGTCTTTCTTTATCCCAAAAAAAATAGGGTATCCCGGGCTAGGTTTGGGCTGGATGTCACACCATCCATGATGATTCTTCCTCGTCAATGCCCATCAATTCCCACTCATCAATGCTTGGTTCATCAAGAGTCTCTTGGTAGACGGAGGCTTCTATCTCCTCATACCCTATTGATGCTAGTTTGGCAAATATATCAACTTTTTCATTTTTCTCTCTCTGGAATTTGGGTAATGATAAAACTTGGGAAGTGAACCCTTAATTTGTTGACCTTGGTCAAGTATCAAATCATTCCTACTTCCTTCGCCTCATATGTTCCTTTTACTTGGTTCATGACGAGCTATGAATCACTGTATACTTTCATATGTTTGATGCACAGAGACTTTGCGAGGAGCAATCCGGCCACTAAGGCTTCATACTCAGCGATTTCGTTAGTTGTCGAAAATGTGAGGCGTAGGGCATAGTTGATGGTGAAATCATCAGGCCTTTGCAACACTTCCCTAGCTCCACTTCCTATTACATTGTTGGCTCCATCAATGAAAAGTGCCCAATTTCTATCAAATGTTCGAGTTCTAATTTTGAAGATCATTTTGTCGTGGATTCAACTAGGAAAATATGCTAGGCTTGGCCTTTGATTACAATTCTCGGCCTAAAGTCGACATGTTGCTCACTTAACTCAACGGCAAGACACCATCCTCCTAGCAATGTTTGGACAAGTGTAGGACTTTTTTTCAAAGGAAAGTTGGTTAAGATTGTTACAGGGTGAGCCTGGAAATATGGTCAGGATCTTCTTATAGAGACCATTAGGGCTAGGGCTTATTTCTCTATTTCAAGGTATCTGATTTCAGCATCAAGTAGAACATGGCTCACATAGTAAATATGCTTTTAAAGGGCCCCATCTTGGATTAACATAGAACTTACAACATTGGGTGAAGTTGCCAAATATAAAAAGAATTCTCTTTCAGGAATGGGACAAGTGAGAAGAGGAGGTCTACGTAGCTTTTCGTTGAGGTCCTTGAAGGCTCTTTAACAATCCTCATTCCATAGTATTCTTTTTGTTGTACTAAGGGACCTTAAAGCTTTAAAAAAGGGTAAGCATTTGTCCCCAGAATGAGAGATGAAGCGATTAAGGGTGGCCACTCTTCTAGTGAGACATTGTACTTCCTTTACAATCCTTGGCAGTTGCATCTTGAGGTTGGCCTCTTTGCCTCTTTGTCTCTTTGTGATACCATAAACCCCCAAGAATTTTCTAGAAGACACCCCAAAGGCACACTTCTCTGGATTGAAACTTATCTTGTGAGTTTGGAGTATGTTGAACACCTTAGTAAGATCACTTACATGATCACCTTGAATCACACTTTTGACCAACATGTCGTCTACGTAGACTTCAATATTCCAGCCAATTTTTTTGCATAAAATTTTGTTAACTGCCCTCTGGATATGTAGCTCTAGCATTCTTCAAATTTGAATGGCATGACTGTATAATTTAATAGCTTTCTCTGTTGGTCATGAATTTTGTGTGAACTTCATCCTCGAGCTTCATCAAGATTTTATTGTATCCATAGTAGGCATCCATGAAGCTCAAGTCTTCGTGCCCGGTTGTGGAATCAATCAGTAGATCAATCCTTGGAAGTGGATAACAGTCTTTTGGATATGCATTATTAAGATCTGTAAAATCTATGCACATCCTCCACTTTCCATTGGCTTTCTTCACCATGACCACATTGGCTAACCTAGTGGAACATTCAATGGGTTGGATGAAACCATATTTCTCTAGTTTCTCAACCTCTGCCAGAATAGCTTGGTGCTTGTCGATTGAGAAATTCCTTCTTTTAGGGATAACGGGGCTTGGTGCCCTTGTTGATCCAAAGGTTGTGTTCGGCCACTTGTTGATCAAAAAGATCCTCACTAGGGCCAGTCAATTCCGGTCACCTGCCTATGCGACTGCCACCTCTCTGGAGTTTGGCTGGTCAGTCGGCCAGTAGGTCCTCAGTCAACCACCACTTCTCTGGAATAAAAAAAAAACTAAGAGGAGGACGGGTTGGCTGACCGATTGGTCAGACTGGCTGGTCTACCGCCCAGTCCCCCACACACCAGACTAGTCCAAAACTGGCCAAGTTGGAGCGATTCTGATCTACTGCCCAAAAAGGGGTTGGTAGGATACGGACAAATCGATCCATTTGACCAGCCAGGAGGGCGGCGGGCGGGTGGTCTATATCCTACCGCTACCCCTCTCCTTGGTCATTTTCTCCTATTTTTCTTGGCTCTGTTGCTCTGGTGTGATCCTATTGCATTTTCTTGGCAATTCTTGCTCCGTGCAACATGCCAACATGAGATCTGACAACATTTTCTCTGTGAAACCATAGGTAGGCTTCCTTTCTATACAATTTCTTTGTGATTTCACTTCAGAACCATATTAGATTTGATATCTCTCCACATTTTCACCTAAGGAAATTTAATATTACATTAGATTCACAGCAATTAGAACATTCTCGTTATATTCCCATGCATTTTAGCTCAAATCTATACCTTATTTTCTCCATTTATTATGCTTTTTCAAAAATTTCACTATTCATGGCATTTTCTCCACTTTTTCCTTATTTCTCCTTTATTTTATCTTTTGTTCCTAGATGGCACACCGTGGCAATAGAGGTGAACCCGTGTGTGCTCGAGGACATGGAGGTGGGATCCAACATCCCGACTTGTTTGACATTGTTGAGGCAAAGTTCTTATACAACCACTACTTCAAAGATAGACCCATCGAGTATGGTAGATTTATGGAGCTTTAGCCGATTACTCCATTTAGAATTGAGGAGAGATCGAGGCATTGGGCTTGAGTTGCATGTTGGATCTTGATGAGCTAGCCTATCCCGAGCTGATCCACTACTTCAACAACAACTTGACCTTTACTAAGGATGAGGTCATTGGATGAGACACAATGCTTTCTTTCTCATCTTCGGTGCGAGGTACTTTTATCCACTTTAACATTGAGTCTCTTGCTGGCATTTTGGGTGTACCCTATATTCCTAGTGAGCGAAGATGGATTGCACCTAGGGGTGGGGACGAGTCCATCTACTACACTGAGCATTCCTAATCTTTACCATGTTGTGCAATTGTGAGTGTGACCACATCTGCTAGGCTAGGAGTATGATCCCTTCTCCCAAACTCATATCTCACATTGTGAGTTTCAATATTGTGCCCAAGGGTGGCCACTAGGATGAGATTTCTCTGATGTAGACTTTCGTCACCTTTGTTGTATACGTAGGGTATCCCATCGACCTCACCTACATTATCTAGAGGGCGATAGCCCACCGGGTGGAGAACCCCGAGGTGGTGAACCTAGGATTCAGCGGCTCTTGACTAGCATCTTTAGGCACTTTAGAGTGGATTTCAGTGACACCAAGGAGACACTGGAGGGCATAGATGAGAATATAGGGAGGAGACTTCTCTCTTAGATGGGCATTCAGGATGGACCCAATTCTCCTATATTGTCTGTGAATGGTGAGGAAAATCAAATACGGGAGTATGCACCACTCGTGTGCCGTATGGAGGAGGGCAAGTCTTCTTGAGCTAAGGAGGTCCACTAGCACTGGCCACCTTTACCATCGACCCCTCTCAGTGGCCAATGCTCTTGACTTTTGTGGGGAGGATCGAGCAAAGTAAGCGCCATGTGGAGCGCCAGATTGTGGAGATTGAGACCCTCTAGCAGGATATGTTTTGGCGGATGAGGTACTTACACAACTGTATTATCCATTGGTAGAACTTTCTAAGCCAGTATATGCCTCCGCCTCCACCACCTCCAGAGTATTGATGCTTTGGTTCATTTGATACTAGTTTGATTTTCGCTTTTCTATCTTGGCTTGTATTAGTTATGGACATGTTTTGCGTACTTATTATGTGTGATTGTTCACACTCTTGCACTTGATATTAGAATTGTAATACTTTAAAACTTATGCACTTTTATTACTTTCTATATGTTATTGTAGCTTATGGTTGCTTGTTTATTCTCATTGTGTGACATTGTTTTTAATATGATTATTGCGTATTATTTCAGTTAGCTCCATTATGCTCATACTCTCCATTGTGTATTTCAAGTTAGTGTTTGAAACCTATTACTCACTTCTAACCTAGTTGAATCACTTATGGATCGGTGACTTGAGATGCTCCCACTCTGTAGTATTCATGTTAGGATTGAAAGTGAACCTAGAGCTTTGATACCAACTTCTGTCACACCCAACCCAGCCGGATCTGGACACACCCAAATACTCATGTGGGTGATAACACTACAAAATCTAGGTTTAGTGTCAATCCATAACAATAATGTGACATAGCATAATCCAAGAGCAAGAAAGGAGAATAAAGTATCAAATCAAGTATTAAAATGTTATTACAGTCATCCAAGAATTTAGCTTCAAAATCACTATCCAAAGTAAGTCAAATCAAATATCAGAGTTTAAGAAAAGATTGTTCAACAACGGAAGTCTATGTTCTCGAAGAGGCTCAAAATATTAGGTAGCGCCACCATCTATTGGTTCTATAAGAAGGATATAATAAATGGTCACAAGGGCAACTAAATCTCATAGGTGATCATCGTGGCCTCAATAGTACTCGACTCCGTAGGAGCAATCCAAACATGGGCATAAGTCACCATGGGCCCCTGCATCCTCACCTATCGGTCCCTCATAGAATTCAGGTTGAACAATACTCTCCACTTGAACAGAGTCCTCATAGCCTATTATAAGATCTAAAAAGCATATATTGAAAGGAATGAGTTCAACCAAACTCAATAAGGTCAACATAACCATATATCATGCATCCATTACACATTTCAATAAACATTCTATGTATATGTATAAATGAATGAGTGTGCATGCATACTCTTAACTCTAACAATGAAGTCTCTATGGTAGACATGCATTAAGTTATACACCAGCCTCCTCTGGATGGTCTCGTCACTCTCCCTCAACATGAGACGTCTCTTGGGTTCTTCATGGTTGTTGGGTCAAGTCACATTATGTGAAATCCAACACTATTTTAACCCTGACCTTGATCCGGAAACCCTGTTGTTTGTAAGTCCGAAGACCCGAAGTAAAGGAAGAAGCCAACTATGGGCCATCTCAGTGGAAGGCATGGTGTTTGACCCAGAACCCATGGAAGTTGATGATGGTATTCCATACTTGGAAGCTTGTTCAAAACTAGAAAGGAAACTACAACTTGTTGAAGATGAGTCAACTTGATGGACTTGAAGTATAGTTGGACATGATTTGAAGACATTTCTCTATACTAGGTAAGCCATATGTTGTGTTGGGAGAAGCTCATTAGGTTTGGACTTGAGTTGGGCCTTCAATTCCGCCTTGCTGACTGGCTTGGTCGATTGGGCCAATGACCAACAGAGCCAAAAATCCGAGAAAATCCTCTGTTTAGGGTTTTTAGCTCTCTATTTAAGTGAACTTCATATTTCTTAGTATCCTCTGCCTCCAAAACTCTTAGAGAACGTGGGAAGACTTTCTCAAAGCCTTTCCTTGGTGAATTCGAAGAACTTTTGCAAAATCTCAAGCCTCTCATCTCCGATTCTTCAATCAAAGGTTAGTGATCTCTTATGTGTTGTGATTTATTCTTACTACGTCTTAATCTCTGTGATGAGACTATGAAGATGATGCTTCATTCTCTGTTAACAACCATCACTTCATTGATCTCCTTCCATTCTCAAGGTTTTATGACATTTACATTGATCTTCGCCATGATCCTTGTAAAACCCTCATGAAACCATGATCACTCTCTAGATTCAATTTCTTAAGCATGATAGATCTGTTTTGCATGATGTTTTCATGTATGATCTCTTGCTTGTCATCTACTAGAATGAGATCTAATCTTCTTTAGTTTTCCTTTGGATTCATAGTATATTTTCATCGAAAACTAGGAATTTTTACAAAATTAGAGAGTCATGATTTCAAATTAGTAAGTAGTGTTTTTTATCATTGTTAGTGGCTAATCTGTACTACTTAGTGTTAGAATATTGTTCTAAAGGTTTCCTCCAAGTTTCATAGAGTTTCGGATCTTGTTGATTGAGTTTCGGATCAAAATTCACTTTTTTGCTCCGTATCGACTTAGGTGGTCGATTGGTTGGTCGATGGACCAAGCTACCACCCAATCGACCAAGCAAGTCGTAGCCTACGTCTTTTGCTCAATTTGATTCGTTTGATCTTCGATCTTTTAGGCCTCTTTCCTAATGTTGTATCTATGATTGTTTAGGGTTTATTTGCTAAGTTTGGAACCTCTCTTTGATCTTTGGATATTCATCAAAGCTATTTATGGTAAGGACAGTTATTTCCATAATTACATAGATTGCGTGAATCTTAGTTTCTATATTTGGATTCTTTTAGATTCACTACCATAAATGAATTTTCTTATTATTTTATTACTGATGCAAGTACTTTGACTACAGTAGTATCATGTCCATGTATTCTTTTAATTATGAATACTTATTCTTATCAGTTACATATGCGATTGATCATGTTTATGGTATCTTTCTATATGATGAGATATCGGTTGTGTATGTTGTGACTGATTTGAGAATGTGATTGATTAGGTATAATTTGGGATTGGGAAGTGTCCTTTTGACATTTCTGTCCTTGGACATCAGTGGGAATAGTATGGGATGTTTCCAATGGTGCCCTTTGACACTTTCTCGGATTATTGATTGTCATACCTAAGGCTTGTCTAGAAGTATTTGGCTAGGAATATCCCTGTTATATTAGACCCAATTCGGAAGGGTATTGAGACCGAATGACCCATGGTTGCAATGGGGATTCATGGGCGCTCAAGACCGGTAACCAATCCGTGAGAGGACATGAATCACATTGTGGTTACTCGTGAGAGGCCATTTATTGGTAGGGTTGCAAATAGTAAACTTGGGCTCATGGGCGCTCAAGACCGGTAACCAATCCGTGAGGGGACATGAGAGCTTCCCGTCTGTTATTTGTGGATGACCAATAGGGTTGATGAGTCCGTAGTCAGGGACTATGCTGACTCTAGTGTGAAGGATACCGGAAAGGATCGCCAAGGGCGAGGAATGGACGTATCTGGGCCAGGGGCGAGGAATGGACGTATCTAGATCTGAGTTGATATGACTAAGTAGATGACTTGCATTGGGCTAGGTTTTACCTTGACATGCGCCAATACTTAAACCAATGGTGATGTGAGAGAGCGGTGACTTATACCCCAGCCATGGATTGTCCCGAGGGATGTTGGATCCACTACCAAACAACATTGTGTGATGAGACCTTCCTAAAGAAGTATGGTGCTATGACTTAAATCATGTCTACCTATAGAGACCAGCATACATTCATTGTCTGTTTCATAACGCATTGCCTCATGTTGTGTTCTCCAATCTTGTTATTTATGTTGTTGTGGATTAACTTGCCTTGCTGAGTTCTTTTGAACTCACTCCTTTTTGTACAATCTCTTTTGTTAGACTACTCTACAGGTACTGAATACTATGAAGGGCAATATGAGGAAGCGCAAGCTAAAGAAGCGTACTATACGCAAGGTGCTGGAAACTATGAAGATCACGTTGATGATTCCTTGTGTGGTCATGTTACATACCATGATTAGCTCTCCTCCACAATCGGACTCGTCATCCTCCTCCTCAGTATTATCATCACCCTCACCCTCAGATCTCACAGTCTAGGTGGCCGCATCTGTTGAATGGTCCTCGTCCCGATCACATACCCCAGTGCTCTAGTGACTACATCTGTATCCTACTAGTACGCAATCAAAGATATAAAAGAAGCTACACATGTTTTTTTGGTATAAATAGTAAAATCCCCATTACCTCCAAATTTCTGAGCATTTGCTGCCCAAAAGCATCATCTGGAAGAATCTGCGAAACAAATCAAAATAGGTTTAAGTGACACTAAGCACAATGCATAACATCACGAATAAGTCAGAAAATCAAGAGGAAACTTGGATGGAACAAATAAACAGTACAGTAAGTACAGAAGTTTCACAAGAAGTAGGACCTGCTCATATAAGAAAAATGTGGCAGTAGCGAATGTTTTTGAAGCCTAACCAACTATAGCACGGGTAGAATCTGGATCCAAGTAAATTAGAATGCACTCTGCAATTATGAATGTTGGCATGCTGATGACAACATCAAAATGAAGCAGCTTAATCATTCCTTGACCAAGAATGTTGACTATCCCAAGTCTAACAATGAATAAGTTAAGTGCTTTTAAACGGAAAAAGAAGTTTCCTCGGTGCTGTTGATGCAACACTACAAAATCAAAGTAAGATGAGAAAAGTGGTGTCGTTGGGGGGTGTCGTGTCGTCCCCCCAGCGACACGGCGATATAGCCGACACACTGAACAATGCTTATAGTCCTACCAGTATTTATGGTGTCCTTCCTTCTCATGGACAATATGGTATGAGTATGGGTATCCACTCTAGTACTTCATATTATGGGCACTTGCAGGACGTAGTTACTATGAGCTTGGTCTCTCGAGGCCAATGTCTATTGAGGAGTCCATAACTTCACGGTCATTGGCACCAGCAGTAGCATCATTAGGCATGCAACACCTTCCTTGGCCCTATTCTCACTTCCCTCACATGGGAGTTCTCATAGAGGCAGAAGATGACTACTATAAAACTCCAATTGATGACTATTAGTATCAAATGAGATGGGATCAATATGTAAATTTGTTGGGGGTGAGGATGAGTTGGAGAGAGCATAATCAATGGGTGTTGGATCCACCTAGGCACAATACGTGGAATTGAGATTGGAGATTTGAGATGATTGGATGACTCTATGTACTTGTATAATGAATTGTAGACTTTAGATGATTTGGTTTATATGAGTTTCGAGATTTCTAGTTTCATGCTTTCGCCTCGCATACGATGAGGACATGTGTTGATTAGGAACATTGGTCTAGGTGATGTTTTAGGTCAAAATAACACTCCCAATGTGTTTATTGGCCTCAAATTAGGCTACACATTAAAATTCAGGCAAAATGACCCCAAATGCCCCTCGAAACTAGGGGTCGATTTTTAATCGAACCCCTGCAAAAAGAAGCCCAAAATATCGGCCTGTGTCGCCGTGTTGGTGGTGTAGCCAGCCATCGACACAGCGACACAATCCGACATTTTGGACCTTGGGTGCGCTCTACCACTAAGCTAATAGCCCGTCATGCAAGCCTCCCACTGGGGGCCCACTATGCCAAAAGTGAGAGAAAACCCACCCATCCTATTTGTGCCGCGATGTCAAATACTTTTTCAAAAGTGAGATCACAGATTTGGACATGGGTGCACCCCTTGCTTCCAATAAGAAAAAATTGGGATTCAGTCCAAGGGATCCGGGTGGGCAAGGAATGATGGACTGATTTTGACAGTTTTCTTCTTTTGATCTTTCTTATTGAGCTTATTGAAAAACATCAGATTATGGTAAAGCGAAGGACTTTCTAATGCGGGCTAGTCATGGATTTTGTCTTCCACTTCTTCTTGATTGATGCAGATCCTTCGAAGGACTTTTATAACCCGGGCTAGTAGTGAATTCTGTCTTCCACTTCTTCTTGATTGATGCAAATCCTTCCGCCCCAAAGAAAGCTGCGGCCTCACCGATAGACTACAGTTTCCCCCTCTCCCACATCAAACCTCGTGAGTAGCAAGGTCCCGCCAGTTCAATAGTAAGAGCAATGTCCAGTTCAACCGAAACTACTGCTGCATAGAAGGCAGGTCCAGAGGCACCACACCTCCTATTGAGAAAAGAAAAGGTAAAGACTACTTAGCTTCCTAATAAGCTTTCAAGAGAACAACGTGTTCAAACTGAAGCTCCTAGGTCAAAAGGCATAACTTGGGTCTACTAGTCTTACATCGCTCCTATAATTGGATCCAATCGTAGCCTAGCCTCAAAGAAGTCATTACATGAGAAGGTGTAGGCACTGCTCAATCAAGCCAAGTAGTCCCTTTCTGCTCATAGTAGCCTTTACTTGGTTCTACAAGTTGTATGCAACCTAATTTGAGCCTTTTGAACACAAAGAGGCTATCAAATTTTGCAAACTAGGTCCAAGTACTTCAGACAGTATTGACGGTCTACAAATACCCTATTTACATAATATAGTGGTAGAAAGCAATCACATTATCATTTGATGTTAAACAACTTCAGTAACCATTAGAAATGGAAACATATAACATTATCAATCTTAACATAGACTTCATGATACATCGGTTATCCTTCCCACTTTAAAAAAGTCAGAATGATGCACCCTTAGACAAGACTGAGGACTGATTAACTGGATCTCAAACAGAAACTTCTCTAATTGGGCAGAAACAGGATGAAGGTTTCAAAATTTGGGAATTGCAGTTTAGGTTTGGAACTTTGGGAAGGGGCTAGAATTGAGTGTCAAGGGGGGTGGGACCAAGATTTGATCCAAGTTTGGAAAAAAACTGATGACTGGAATTGATGTTTGCAAAATAGGGTTTTGAGGAATTTTAGGTCTTCGTTGGATGTTAAGTTTGCAATGGTTGGTTGGAACTGTTAATAGGGATGACTGCAATGCACTTTTTTCTTTGTTTGCGTTTGGGGTGGGTTTGGGGGGGGGGGGGGGGGGGTGTATTGGGTGGTTGGGGAAGACGGTGGTTTAATTTGTGAGAAAAACTGATGGTTAATTCTGCTGGAATTTTGGTTCAGGTTTGAGGAAATTCAAATTGAGAAATATGGTGATTTCTAGAGTTTTAGTTGTCTGATGTGGATGAGATATGAGATACTTGGATCAAAGGCTAGGGCTAGGTTATGGATGATGTGGTCCAAAGCAGACAATGATTTGTTGGTCGATATGGCTTGGCATAAAAATTACAAAAAATACCCTGTATTTTTCTTAGAAGATTCTTTTGAGGAGTTCCTACTTGCTATCTTCAATGGGAGCAGCCTCTTTTGGGCCTCAAACGTGAAGAGCCTTTATGGAGAGGATGATCTTCAACCTGGATAAAGAGAAATTGTCAGAGAACCTCCCAGACCTCTCACTGTCAAGGAGTTGATTGGTCCAACTAATCTCATCAGCTTAGGCTTGAAACACCAATCAGAGAACTCTTCTGGGTTGACGACAAGAACAGCAGCTATAAGATTGTACAAGAATTTAATTTTGAAAATTTGGACTGTGTTCTATTTCCATGATGGTGTTTTAAAGATGGAGGGCCCTTAGGCCAATTACACAAGTCCAAAATAGAATCGGAAAGCTAATTCAACCTAAAATATAACACTACTTCCCTAGGCAATTCATGGGAGAGGGGGGGGATGCTAAACTCATGGGGGATATTGTCACATGACAACTAAACCCATTTGATCAAAATGAACAATGGTTCAATCGATTTGACTTTAAAGATCTAAAAGAAACTGTGGAGCTATTTTCATGCTCACGGCACTTAAAGGTGGCCTATTACGTAGGAAAGTCCATGGGATCAAGGACCTAGTACATGCATGGTTCTACCCAAGGCTTATTTCTAAGAAAATGAGCCTATCTTGGTGGTGGATCTGGAAAACATAATCTTGCTTGAGTCACTTGAGTCACTTATACATCAACATTAATGACCAAAGTGTTGAACCATAAATGTATCTTACTATCTTTCTGATATTGAAATTCCAGAAATACTGAATAATAATAAATCAATCAGGCATCCCATTCATTCAAGCAAAATCACTTCTGCAAGTGCCATTCCCATGTCAAGCTGCTAAATAATCACTCATATTGTTTCACATAATTCATTTATATATGTATATGTCTTCATCAGCATTAATACAGGAATTCTTGGGGTATTTATGAGGTGGTTGCATTGATGTTGAAATAGTATACTGCGACCAGGATGTTGGAACTATGGTTGCAAGATTGGGTGAGGTAGAAGAAGTTTTACACAACATCTGATCTAGTGTTCAGGTTACCTGCACATGGAGAGGTACTGATGATAAATATAGATGGCCATATTGAGATTGTGACTACGCAATAGTAAATGCTCTCGTGGCCATAATCAAAGCCATGGTGAGGACGAAATGTATGCCATGGTTGATGCTCACACTGCACACACTCAATAGTATTTTCCATACTCGTGCTTCTGAAACTTCAAAGCATTTAGTCTTACGTATCATCTCCTCATCCTAAGTTTATAACCATCTGTGTGAGCGACGCTTTTGTTTTTGTACATGGCAATCGCACCATAGTCATAGTTTTGTGTGGCATGAGTAAACCTCTCACCTGTGAAACATGTTGAATTCTACTGTCCTCCATATTGTATTGGTGCTGCACCTCACATCCTTGATCATCATTAATAGCTGCCACTTACCATGCCATCACCACTAGTATCAGGACCACCATAATCAAACATACCATTTTACTTGTGGTGCTCTTCATCAAATGATGGGCCAGAGGATCCAAAGGTTGAGTGACTCTGAATTCACATTCCCTCTCTTGATGACATATAGTCATCCACATCTGCAATTGTACTAGCAATGGTGGGGTCAGGCTTGCCCCTAGGCTGATCCAATACTTGTTCTCCCTTTCCCTCACACATTGGAATTGGGGTTTCTCTTCATTATTAAAGGCCCATTGGAAGAAGTTCTCCTGCTCTGTTGGCTTGATTATCTGGTTGCCTTTGATTCAAGTCCCACCTCATACCGTGGTTCAATGTGAGTGTTCTCCACACATGCTCTCATCCAAAGGATGAACACATTTGTAAGAGCATTTGGATCGTTAGCATTCTTAGGTAAGGTGAACTTGTTTCATATAACATCCACTGTCAGTTGCATTACAAATACAAAATATTGGGAATATTTATTGGTATATGATAGGTAGTAGTAAACCCAGCTAAGTATTACTTTTTTCTTCCCCACTATAATTTGTTGACCAAGACTCCATTGAAACTTCGTTAATGTTTTGGATTTGTTTTTGTTTCAAATTTCTGTTTTGCCTTTCATCAGTATTTACATGAAGAGTATATTACATAGCAAATGAAGCAACTCTTTATTATTAATTTATTTTGAAATTTATCCTTTGCTTACCAAGTCTTCTCCAAGAATAAGCTCTTTTGTTATATATAAGAGTTACGTTGTTGTTTTTTTGATATCCTTTTCCCTTGACTTTTTCTTTGCCTCTGGCCAAACAATTTGGAGTCTCAATGCCTAACTTCTTCGCTCAAGGAAAAAAGTTGCTTAGTTGAGCTGAGGTTACAGTCTCAATAGTCACACCTCATGATTTGCTGTACACTTTTGTCTTCGCATTTGGCTTTAACTTCTTAACTAAATTTTCAATTGCTGTTAGCAGTTATATATCTAGTCATTTCCGTTTGCAGTTCTTTTTCTGGTCCAAGATTATGCTTGAATTTATGTTTGAGATTGAGCTAATAAAGTGATGACAAATATTCATTTTTTGGTGACTTAATACTTTTGAATATGTAGATGTAAATGCAACTATAAAGTATATTGAACAACTTCAACTCACCAACATGTAAATGCAACTATAAAGTATATTGAACAACTTCTAACTCACCAACATTATGCAATGGATGACTAAGGTGCTTTTCCTTTAGTCATCAATAATCAGAAGGTAGTCGCCGCTGAGGTATCATAGTTCATGCCAATTCTTTCATCTTCTGAAAGATAGATGGATGGCTGTTAAATTCTTGCATTAATGTAAAGTGCCATGGTTTTAGTTCTTGGAATTACTTGTTCTGATAAGAAAATTAGAGTTTCCAGGTAACTACCATGCAAAGGTGGGTGTGCCTGAGTCCTGCACTGCCCGAGCATGATGCCATGATGTATAAATATGTCAGCCGGCCTCGTCCTTTGCCTGTTTGAGCCCAGCCAGCTTCCATCCCTGCTACCTTCCAAGGATTCCCTATCAAAATTAACTTCAGGTTGTAACTGAAACTGCAGATTGGTTTCTTTACACTGGCTGATAGTGGCTAGCTAATAATATTTTGCATGGTCATTACTCTATCTGTATTAGATGGGATTGGCTAAGATTGAATGTTTCAAATTGTTTCTGTTTTCTTGGTACTTAAAATCTCTGCTTTCTGACCAATTCATTGTTTCTTAAATTGTATCCTTGTCCTGTTGGATGGACACCTGATGAAGTGTCATTACCTGATCAAGGTATTCTTTTAAAATGACTAAAATGCACTTGCTTTCTGAACTGGTAGCTCAGGTTATTATTGTCATTTTCAAACCCCACCAGATTTCTCATTTTCTTTGCTCTGTTGGAAGTGTTGCAGTGGTGGGGCTTCGATTACGACTTGGCACCTGTGGCTTTGTTAAGCCTTTTTTCTGCAATTCTTCTTTCTGCCTGCCCATCTTTTCTTCTTCTGGGAATTGTCAACTGAAATGGAAAGTTCTTACTTGACAGTGAAAGATGGGATTTTCTGTGATGGATTATTGGTTGTTATCAATTGATAGGACCCCCTGAATCACGATCTTAACTCTTCCAACATCAAAGATAAACACAACATTCTATCGATATCTACAGACATCAAATAGGGAAAATAGCAACAGAATAATATTCATTTCATTGCAAACATTCTGATTATCAAGAGAATAGATACAACTCTATTTCTATTCACTGATAGTTCAGTTCTTGGAATAAGAAAATTACACAACTAATCTATAACAGATAGTCCTCACAGACTCACTGCTATCCCAGAGAGTTTCCCCTCTCCTCCCGCAAGCTCTGCTTGCAACTTCTCTATTTTTCTCCCCCTCCATCTCTCCTCTCTCCCTTTACATAATCCAGCCATTCTCACAAACTTCTACGCCTAACAAACTCTTACACAATCAACCATTCATCATTTGCCACCTGGATTATCCTTTCTGCTCCTCTGTTTTCAGCAGGTTAGTGGTTGCTGTCCAATTGGATGCTGCCACCTGTCTTCTCTTTATTTTGTTGAATTATAAAACTCGGTGTAATCAGGAGCACGAGACAACAGTATGACAGCTGAAGCTTCTAGGCACGTTACTATGTCGTTGTTTCCCGAGTTTTGCAAAGCACAGACAAAACTCAGAACAGAGAAAACTTCGGATTTTCCTATCTGCTGCTGTTGAGAAACTAGAGGGAATTTATAGGCATTGAGGTGCCTCTACTGAACAGTTCATGACTCTGTTCGTATGGGTGCACCTCTCTGTAGGGATACAAATGCCAACGTTCAGATCTGAACGCATTGGCATGTCTTTTGATATTAAATCAATGTTAATAGGCAGTACCTATTAATTAACTTGGATTCCGACATCTCGGTTTCCAATGTGGGACTATCTAACACACTTTCCTAAAATAAACAAAGGAAAGTTTCCGCACTTATAAATTCAATTTCAAATGAAACGTTTATTATTTTATTATATTAAAAATAATACAACATTCCCCCACTATTTTCAATATAATGAAAGTAAATACACAACAGCAACTGGGAACCAAATGCTTAAATGGTAGGTGTACTTAGACTTGAACCTCCACTTAGTGAAATCCATCAAAGCTAATCAGAAATATACAGTAGTCACGCCTTTGAACTGATAATTCTATGATGACAAGCTGGACGTATATCACACACTTGATTTCTTCTCCGAATATTCTCCAATAAGTGGACACTGATAAGGCCATGTGTCTCTATCCCGGTATCATGAGTGCCTTAGAATCTAAGCCCAAACTCAAAGAAGCGGCCTCACTTCATGCACTCACTTAGGTAGATCTATCAAAGGTGTCCTGTAATAAACACCCCAACAAGAACTGTTATAGATCTATTAAGAGCATACAGACTCATCCTCCACTACATTACAGGTACCAAGCACCTCCTCTTTGGGATGGTTAATAATTAGTGCTTGCAGATCACTCCATACAAAGTACTTTACTCATTGAACTCAAATTTGACATCTCAAGTATTGAGACGAGTTTCCCTCTGGTGGTGACCTTAGGAAATGAGCTTAAGACCCATCCCTTTTGCAGTATTTTTGACCAAGTCCCTTGTAAGACCTTTTGTCAATGGATCTGCCAAATTTTGACTTGATCTTACAAAATCGATGGTAATTAATTCATCAACTATCAACTGCCTCACAAAACTATGTCTAAGTCCAATATGTCTTGACTTTCCATTGTAAATCTGGCTATATGCTCTAGCCAAGGTTGCTTCACTATCACAATGAAGCAAAATTGGTGGCATGGGTTTTGGCCATATTGGAATTTCTATCAACAAATTCCTAAGCCATTCTGCTTCTTTACTACCAGAAGCTAATGCCACGAACTCTGCTTGCCATAGTAGAATCAGCAATACAGGTTTGCTTCTTTGAACCCCAAGATATTGCACGCCCACCAAGAGTGAATATCCAACCACTTGTGGATGAGTGGTCTTCGCTGTCTGTTATCCAACTAGCATCTGTGAACCCTTCAAGAACAGTAGGGTACCCACTGTATCTTAAACCATAGCTAGTTGTTCCTTTTAGGTATTTAAAAATCCTAAAGACAGCTTTCCAGTGTAGGTTACTAGGGTTACTAGTGTACCTACTAAGTTTTCCTACAGCATATGCTATGTCTGGTCTAGTACTGATCATTGCATACATTAGACAACCAATAGCACTAGCATAGTCAGTTTGTGACACAGCTCTTCCATCATTTGGTACTAATTTAACACTGGAGTCAAAAGGTGTACTAACAGGTGAACTATCTAAATGGTTGAATTTCTTCAACACTTTCTCAATGTAATGAGACTGTGTCAACATTAATCCATCATCATGTTTGATTATTCTAATGCCCAAAATAACATCAGCTTCACCCATATCTTTCATATCGAAACTAGCAGACAAATACTTCTTAGTAATTTCTACTTGTTCTAAATCAGTACCAAATATAAGCATGTCATCAACATACAAACAGATTATCACACCTTTTCCTCCAGTAAACTTGCTATACACACATTTGTCGGACTCATGTATTTTAAACCCATTTGACAAAATTACTTTGTCAAACTTCTCATGCCACTGTTTTGGTGCTTGTTTGAGTCCGTATAGTGACTTTACTAACTTACAGACCTTGCACTCCTGTCCCTTCACAACAAATCCTTCAGGTTGTTGCATATAAATTTCTTCATCTAATTCACCATTTAGAAATGCTGCCTTGACATCCATTTGGTGAATGACAAATTTATATATAGATGCCAATGCAATTAAAACTCGGACAGTAGCAATCCTAGCCACTGGAGCATAAGTATCAAAATAATCTATTCCCTCTTTTTGAGTGAAACCTTTCGCTACTAACCTTGCCTTAAATTTATCAATGGTTCCATCAACTTTTAATTTTCTTTTGAAAATCCACTTACACCCTATTGTTTTAGATCCAGGGGGTAAACTAACTAATTTCCAAGTATTATTTCCCATGATGGAGTCCATTTCATCATTTATGGCTTCTTTCCAGAAAGCAGCATCCTGAGACTTCATAGCTTCCTCATAAGTTTTAGGATCTGTCTCTACATTTAAAACTACTAAGGTTTGATTACTTTGAAATTCTCTAGTACCTTCAACTAGATACATAAAGAAATCTGGGCCAAAAGACTTTTCAGTCCTTTTCCTTTTGCTCCTCCTTAGTTCAGCATTAGGTGTTTGAGACTCTTCATTCATTTCTCTTATGGTTAAAGAACTTGTAGTCCTAGGAATGGAAGAGAATCTAGTTTCATCAAAAATAGCATCTCTTGACTCTATAATTGTGTTCAACTCTATTGAGTCATTAGGTTCAACTACCATGAACCTATATGCTTTGCTATGCAGAGCATAACCTAAGAAAATGCACTCAACACCTCTTTCACCTAGCTTCTTCCTTTTTGGTTCTGGAATTTTCACAATAGCTCTACATCCCCAAATCCTAAGGTATGACAAATTTGTTTTTTGTTTCTTCCAAAGTTCATATGGGGTCTTTGGGCTTTTCTTGAAAGGAACTCTGTTCAGTATATGGCAGGCTGTTAATAAAGCTTCCCCCTAGAAACCTCTACTTAAACCCGAATATGACATCATAGCATTCACCATTTCCATTAAAGTCCTATTTTTTCTTTTTGCCACGCCATTCTGTTGAGGAGAATAAGGTGATGTAACCTCATGTACTATGCCCACAGTTTCAAAATATTCGGGATCATAGTATTCCCCACCCCTATCACTCCTAAGAAATTTGATGGTTGTCTTACAAAAATTCTCAGACTCACTTTTAAAAATTTTAAAATATTTCAAAACTTCATCTTTAGCATTCAAGAGATATACATAACAGAATCTGGAACAATCATCAATAAATGTTACAAAATATTTCTTTCCTCCTCGAGTAGGGGTACTATGGAGATCACAAACATCACTATGTATCAAATCCAAAATATCAGAATCTCTATTCACATTAGGAAAAGGCTTCCTAGTTATCTTAGTCAGCATGCATGTTTTGCAATTATCTACATCATGGTTAACTTTAGGAATTAAGTCTAGTTTAACCATATCATTCATTTTACGAAAATTCACATGTCCTAAACGACCATGCCATAAAGAAAACGAACCAAGCATGTAAGCAGAATTATTAACTTTATTCATTGAAACAGGAACAATGTTTAACTTAAACATACCCTCATACACATATCCTTTCCCCACAAAGAAACCTCCCTTGGTCAAAATAAATTTATCTGACTCAAATACAAGTTTGAAACCAAATTTACTTAACAGACTCGCAGAAACGAGGTTCTTCCTAACTTCTGGAACATGGTAAACATCTGTCAAAGTAAGGATTTTTCTAGAAGTGAACTCAAGTTGCACTTTCCCTTTTCCTTTCACTGTAGCAGTGGAGGCGTTTCCCATATAGAGAATACTCCCATCTTCTTATGACTTATACTCAGAAAATAAACTTCTGTCATTACAGACATGTCTGGTTGCACCAGAGTCAACCCACCAGGAAGTGTCAACACCAAGAACATTAGCTTCAGAAATCATAGCCACTAGGTTCTCCTTATGGTTGTTCTTGTCATCTGATTTATCTGACTTCTTTTTCAGAAGCCGACATTCTTTCTTGATATGACCCATCTTGCCACAGTGATAACAGGGACCCTTTTTCTTCGGATCAAACTTCTGCTTCTTATAGGAATTAGAACTTGAGCTCCCCTTCCTCTTCATTTTACCTTTGTCAGAATCTTTCTTTTCTTTAGGGTCTTTGCCTTCCTCCACTACAAGAACTTTAGAGGTATCAGTTCCATCACGGATTCTGTCCTCTTCTTCAATCTGCATATCACTCTCTAGTTCTGCAAGAGTGACATCTTCCTTCTTGTGCTTCAGACTTTTCCTATAGTCTTTCCAGGAGGGAGGCAGCTTGTCTAAAATGGATGAAACCACAATGCTTTCATCCATTTTCATACCATGTTGGGAAAATTGATTGAGGATTTGTTTTATTTCAAAAAACTGTTCCATCACTTTTCTATTATCTACCATAGTGTATCGAAAGAACTTACTTGCAAGGAACTTCTTGCTCGTCGCATCTTCCACTAGATAGGTATTCTGCAAAGCATCCCATATCTCTTTCGCAGACTGCTTCTCATGGTGCATGTCGAACAAAGTGTCAGACAGAGAATTGCAGATATGACCTTTGCAGCAGTAGTCATCAGTCTCCCACTTCTGCCTATTTCGTGTCTCTGCGACTGTTTCGTTCTCCTTCTCTTCTGGCTTGGGTGTCGTCAGTACATACACCACACTTAGTTGACTTAACAGAAAATGCATCTTCTTCTGCCAACGCTTGAAATTAGTTCCGTCGAAACGATCCAGTTTGATGATGTCCATCGCAAGTTGCTTCAGTGACTGTGCCATCTCGTTAATTACGTCTTAAGAATGTTGAATTATAAAACTCGGTGTAATCAGGAGCACGAGAGAACAGTATGACAGCTGAAGCTTCTAGGCACGTTACTATGTCGTTGTCCTTAAGACGTAATTCGCCCCTCACGGAAGGTGCTATGAGGTACCAGCGAACCGTCTCCCAGGATACAAAGAAGCCCAAACTCAAGGTTGTTTCCCGAGTTTTGCAAAGCACAGACAAAACTCAGAACAGAGAAAACTTCGGATTTTCCTATCTCACTCGTTGTTGAGAAACTAGAGGGAATTTATAGGCATTGAGGTGCCTCTACTGAACAGTTCATGACTCTGTTCGTATGGGTGCACCTCTCTGTAGGGATACAAATGCCAATGTTCAGATCTGAGCCATTGGATCGTTCGGCCGCACGATCTAACGGTCCAGATTGAACCATCAAGATGACATTTATGGATCTACTTCGATTGCCCTAGATCTGCCGTTGATCAAAATAGACGGTTCAGATCTGATCTCGCTCGAAGCGTGCTAAGTGCTAAGTGCTAAGTGCTAAGTGCGCTAAAAAAGCCCACGCCGCGCGAGCGCGTCGGACGGTACACCGTCCTCGCTCGTACACTACACACGCATTGGCATGTCTTTTGATATTAAATCAATGTTAATAGGCAGTACCTATTAATTAACTTGGATTCCGACATCTCGGTTTCCAATGTGGGACTATCTAACACACTTTCCTAAAATAAACAAAGGAAAGTTTCCGCACTTATAAATCCAATTTCAAATGAAACGTTTATTATTTTATTATATTAAAAATAATACAACATATTTGGATCCCCTGCAGCAGCTGTAGGTGGTATTGCGTACTCCTTCTTCTTCCTTCTCTTGTACACCTGGGTTATTAGGGGCCTATCATCAATCTTTTGTGTAAAAATTGAATGATACTGAGATTTAATTGATGTTGAAGTATTTATTTGAAATCATTTTATTGGTTTATCATTTAATGAAGAGTAGAGTTTTTGAGCTGTTACTTTCCATGCTCACTTCGTAAATAAGTTGAAGCAGACTCAGACAGAATGCTAATCTGATTTGTGTTTGGAGTCTGTCACGTAGGCTAGAGAAGGACTGATGATCAAACATTAAAAGAAGTTGGCATCACTACAGAGTCAGGAGAACAAGGGCGAGCAGGAATCGAAGTTGACGAGACCAAGGCAGCTATACAGAGGCTGCATTCCCTAATTGATGTCACCTCACAAGTTGTCACAACCACATCTTCTCGCCATCATTCAACTAAGAGACAAGTGAACTCTCTCCGCAGCTTGTTGAGCTTTGTCATGGGTATGTTTGCTTTAATTTAATGAAGTTCATATTGTTGTAGCAATTGAGTCTATTATTCGTCATTGTGCCATGAATAAGCTCATATCTATCATTCTGGCCCATCTAATCTGTTGGAATTTATTAATTTGATTAATAAATTAAATGCCCAAGGGCAGTATTGGAAACTCACTATTAGGGTGGTTACAAAATAGGGTTATATATTTTGGTAACCACCGCATTAGTGAGTAAGTAACTGAGTGATTCATTCGCACGAGCGAATCTCTGAAACGGCGTCTCCATCTCTCTCTCTCTCTCTCTTAGAATCGCAGGCTTGGAAAT
This sequence comes from Hakea prostrata, assembly GCF_041222555.1. NCBI lineage: Eukaryota > Viridiplantae > Streptophyta > Magnoliopsida > Proteales > Proteaceae > Hakea > Hakea prostrata. The sequence goes on from NW_028291354.1 coordinate 46,343, forward strand.
TTTTCCTTTCCTAGTTTTTGATCTTCATTCCATTAATCCACGGCATTTGGGTTGTGGATATTATTCCCTTTCCCTGTGATTGAGGAATCTCGCCGGTAAATCTTTGGTGGTGGAACGAGAACGTGGATCTAGACTTCCGCTGCAAATACTTCAAGTAAGGGAAAGCAAATCCAGGTAAGGAATTTTTTCCCCATCAATTAATTGAATTGAATTACTTTTGATGTATTACCAACATTGGCATCAGAGCCATTGGTTCCCACGTTTATTGTTCCTCCCCATTGTTTAATTTTATTGTATGGATCCAATGGGAGGATCAAGGGTTTAATACGAAACCCATGGGAGAATTGATAGGGTTTTTGGAAACCTTTAATTTTGATTCGGATCCGAGTGGGAGGATCCCTGTGAATTTTCCTAATGAAGATTTGCATGAATTGATAATCCATGATGATAATTTTTGTTAATAATTATTGTTGGATTTTTTTCATGTGTTTTTGGATGAATTTTTGTAAGAAAAAAAAAAAAACGTGATTTTCCGTTTTTTTGAAAAATATTTCGTTCAAAGAAAAAAAAAATCGTTAAATGGGGAATTGACGTCTATGTACCAGACGGATGCTGAGAAGGTGAGCCATCTCAGAATCCGGTCACAGAAGCCAGACGGACTCTCAGATGGTGCGCCATCTCAGAATCCGTTTGGTCACGAAGCCGGACGGACTCTCGGACGCGCGGTGCGCCGTCTCGGAATCCGTCTGGTCACTGAATGCCGGGGAAGATTGAGCCATCCGTCCGGTGAGACGGCAGTCGGTGGTGCGGCTGATGGACTCCAGACGGAGAGCCGTCTTACAATCTGTCTCAAACGGATTGTCAGACGGTGATCCGTCTCAGAATCCGTCTGAGTTTTTTTGTCCAATTTTGAATGTGTTTCTATTTATTGGACATCTATGGCTCACAATCTATGTGATGTTTGAGCATTAAGGGCCTATTGGGGCCTAGTGGGAGCTAATGAGGTAGAAGTGTTCTGTGTGAACCACCTCATAGCTTGAACATGATTGCATGTTTTATTTTAATAAAACTATTTTTTATTTATGGGTCTATCAATCATGTTTCTTGCACAAAATGAAGCTAGTGTATAAGTCTATGTGGGTTTGCATGAGAATTTGATTGAATGTTTTTTAGCATCTCTTTTGGTTTAAGTGCTTATCCCATAGGTTGACTATGCTAGTGTGATTTGTTGTTGCATGAGTTGTGTTTTATGCTAGATTTATTGAACTCATTCTTGTATGTAATGTCTCTAGAATAAATGGCTGCTACCAAGAGCATTGTTGCTAACTTCGCGAAAGGAGATAAACCGAATGAGAGGTATTATGACCTTTGGCACCGAAAGGTGCAGTATCTCCTAGAAGACTAGAACATGCTGGAAACCGTAAACTAGACCATGTCCCCACTTGAGGAAGGTACCACTGCACAGTATAGCAGGAACCTTGAGCTTTACAATGCCTGAAAGAGGAAAGACCGGGTAGCCCGGATTACAATCCCGAGCTCCATGAAGGATGACCGATGCTTCGATTTGAGAAGCATAGGACTGCAAAGTCTTTGTGGGAGGCTGTGAAGTTCCAAAGTATGGAGGGACTTCCACCACAAGAGGCTGCCAGCTCGGACTCACCTTTGACGGTTATAAGATGCGCCAGGGTCACACCATGAGGCAGCATATAACCATCATGTCCAACATGATTAGTGAGTTGAGCGAATGTGGGCGCCTAAAGACTGATGAGGAGCAAGTCTCTGCATTCATTAGGTCATTGCCTAAGTCTTGGGAGCATATGAAGATCTTCTTGACTCATATTGATGAGGTCAAGACATTTGATCAAGCTGCCAAGCACCTTGAGCTAGAGGAGGATCGGATGTTGGCCGATGTCCCTCACATTGAAATAGTTGCTGCTGAAGCAAGCACTCGTAAGGGTGCAGGCTTCAAGCGCAAGAAGGAGAGAGCTCAACCTCAGTGGTCTAGGCAAAGTAATAGAGGTGGGAACAGAAACAAGAGTGGTTTATGAGACATGGTTTTAGAGTTGTATTTGAAAACAATTCTTTGGTTTTGTATCTGGGTGATACAGTTTATGGTTATGGTTTTCTTTCCAATGGTTTCATTGTATTGGATACAATTGATTATTCATTTAATTCTAGTAGTGCTTTTGTTTGCCAAGATACTGTGTGTATTGTTTCTAATTTGTGGCATGCTAGACTAAGACATATTGGTTTAGAGAGGATGAACAGGTTGGCAAGAGAAGGTCTCTTAGGCCAAGGTTCACTATCTGATTTGCCAATCTGTGAGTCATGTCTAGCAGGAAAAGCAACTAGAAAACCATTTAAAAGGGCTTTGAGAGCCTCTCTTCCTTTAGAACTTATCCATTCAGATGTGTGTGGACCCATGAATGTGCATACTAGAAAAGGACAGTCATATTTCATCACTTTCATAGATGACTATACAAGGTATGGTCACATTTATCTAATTTCTCATAAGTCAGAAGCTCTGGAATGTTTTAAGAAATTCATGAGCTTGGTTGAGAATCAGTTAGATAAAAGGATTAAAACTCTTAGAACGGATAGAGGAAGAGAGTATCTCTCCGATATGTTCAAAGGGTTATGTGATGAAAAGGGGATATCTAGACAACTTATTATTCCAAGGACTCCACAGCAAAATGGGGTTGCTGAGAGGAGGAATAGAACCTTGCTAGACATGGTGAGATCCATGATGGCACAGGCAAATCTACCCATCTCTTATTGGGGAGATGCTTTGCCGATCGCGGCCTATATCCTCAACAGAGTTCCAACCAAATCGGTTCCTTCCACACCATATGAGTTGTGGACCGGAAGGAAGCAGATTTGAGTTACTTGCGCGCATGGGGATGTGCAGCATATGTTCACTCTACTTCTCACCAATATGGAAAGCTTGGACCCAGAGGAAGAAAGTGTATCTTTGTGAGATATTCTGAACCCTCAAAGGGCCATGTCTTCATTGGACTAGATGAGAGTGAGAGGAGAACGGAACTTGAGTCTAGGGATGCAACATTCTTGGAGAATGATTTTCCATCTCTTTCAGGAGTTAACAAAGAATCATCGGAATTCTTTGAGATACAAGATAGTGGTCTTGTCACTCCAGTGGATTCAGATTCGGATAATGAACCCGGGGTTCATCCGGGAAGATCCTAGTGGGAGTGGGAGTGCAGATGTGATAGCTACCTTAGATGGTGAGCAATCTGACATGCACTTGCGCCGTAGTGGGCGCGGGCTAGTTCCTCCTCAACGTTTCGACATAGAGGATGAAGCCTACATGGTAACTCCTGAAGAGATCGACTGTGAGATGATTTCAGTCGATGAGCATGAACCAAAGAGCGTGCAGGAAGCTCTTGCGGGGTCAAGCTCAAAGGAATGGTTAAAAGCAATAAAGGAAGAGTTGGAGTCGATGAAAGTTAATCATGTCCGGGACTTGGTTGACTTGCCGCCAGCCGAAAGGCGATTGGGAACAAGTGGGTTCTCAAGATCAAAAGAAAGGCGGATGGATCTATTGAGAGATTCAAGGCTCGTTTAGTGGCTAAGGACTACACCCAACGAGAGGGCGTTGATTATGAGGAAACTTTTTCCCCTGTGGTTAGGTTTGCCTCAATTCACCTCATACTAGCCATTGTTGCTCAGTTGGACTTAGAGCTTTATCAGATGGATGTAAAAATTGCTTTTCTCAATGGAGAACTTGAGGAAGAGATCTATATGGATCAACCTCAAGGCTTTGAAGCACATGGACTTGAGCGCAAAGTGTGCAAGCTTAAGAAGTCCATATATGGCTTAAAGCAAGCATCTAGACAGTGGAATGTGCGCTTCCACCAAGCTATGATGGAAAATGGTTTTTCCATGCTTGAGGAAGACCACCGTGTTTACACCAAGAGATCGATAATAATTATGTCATTCTGACACTGTATGTAGATGACATACTTATGGCTAGCAATAGCAAGGAGCTATTGGAAACCATTAAGAAATGGTTGTCCTCCGTATTTGATATGAAGGACATGGGTGAAGCAAGCTATGTGCTTGGTGTCAAGATTGTCAGAAATAGGCAAAAGAGATTACTGGGTTTATCTCAATAGTCCTATATTGACAATGTCTTGACGAGATACAGTATGCACAACCGCAAACCAATTGATACTCTAGTGGAGAAGGGTTTGCATTTGAGCCTTGATATGGGTCCTAAGACTCTAGAGGAGAAAACCAAGATGGAAAGAGTTCCATATTCCAGTGCAGTGGGTAGCCTTATGTACGCTATGAAGTGTACTAGGCCGGATATTTGTTATGCAGTGGGTTTGGTTAGTCGGTACCAATCAAAACCGGCATAGAGCACTGGAAAGCGATCAAGAGGATATTGAGATATCTCAGAGGAACGAGTAACTACATGTTGTGTTACCAAGGATCGGATTTGCGGTTAGTTGGCTATAGTGATGCTGACTGGGCTGGAGACATCGATGAGCGCAAATCAACCTCTGGATATGCTTTCTTGCTGAATGGCGGGGCCATTTGGTGGTGTAGCAAGAAGCAGGCTTGTATATCCCTCTCGACCATGGAAGCAGAGTATGTGGCATGCTCAGCTGCGGTTCAAGAGGTTGTTTGGTTGAGGAGATTCCTTCGACATACTGGGATTGTGATGACATCCAAAGATGCTGCCCTTGTCTACTGTGATAGTACGGCAGCTCTTAGCTATGTCAAGGACCCCAAGTATCATGGGAAGACCAAACATATACAGTTGAGATATCACTTTGTTAGAGACATTACATCAAGGAAGAAAGTTGTACTTAAGCACATATCTACTAGTCAGATGGTAGCTGACCCTCTTACCAAATCTATAGCCAAAGATGTTTTTATTTCGCATGTAAAATCCTTGGGCTTGCGTAGATTGTGACTTATTTTTGTACTGAGACTTTCTTATTAATGAATAATATGAGTTCATTCCAGCATTTCTTTTTATTCACTTTCTTTGTGATTGTGTTTCTTCTAGCATAAAACAAGATATGTCAATAGGCAAGAGAATGGCTCACTCACACGAGCATTCGCCTCTGGCGCCTTGGAGGCGAGCAGAGATGAGACGGATTGTGAATAACTTTGTGTAGGTCAATTCATAATCATGATGTCGCATTGATTTGGAATCAAGATGAGTTTCTCTATTGTAAAGAAAATCGACATGAATGTTCCCACTATTCATGTTGCCTATAGGAGCCAAGTGCGAGTACTTTATGTGGCGCTAGGATGGCGACAATAAAGAAACTCGGGTTAGGCGCAAGAGGTTGCGACTAGACTAAGACCTGTATGGTGTTGAGATGGACATACGTTCTATTGTATATAGAATGCTCCACCATAACACATATATCATACTATGTGTGTTTAGCGATCATTGGAAATAAGAGGATGGATCCCTGCTCCTCTCATTGTGTGAGTCCTGGACCTTATGGTCCATTAGTGTTCTTAGTGACTTTCGACGACATCATGAAACGAAGGGTTGATGTGGCTACTTTGGGGTGTTACCTATGGTCATGATTGATTCGACCTAAAGGGGCACTACCGGGAAAGGAGTCAATCCTAAGTGTAGTGATGGTCTGGGGCGAAAGGAAAGGTTTGATTCAACTGCACCCTAAAAAGTGTTTCTGTTGGCGCCAACCGTATGTGTTACAGTAGTGAACATTTTAAGGACAAGAAGGTGATCTCTCGGAGGGATCGAGATACCTTTAGTCCGGTGAGTTTGAATAAACCTAGGACACTGTGTTATACTAATGCTTATTTGATTTGTTTCTATGAGTGATGTGCCATTCTGGCCTTCTGGGAAGGTTTCTAGTTTGGGGCTCACGCGTGCACGTATATCACCGGTCGCACAACCCATTTTGCTAGTATGACTTGTGAATATTAATGTCTGGGACACAAGTGGTCTATGTATCTGGGATACATAGTGAAGAGATCAATATATATGTATATCGGGATATGCATGTGTGTCCCGTGACACAAGAGGTCTATGTATCTCGGGATACATAGCAGAGAGATTGAATGTGTATATCCGGGATATACAAGTGTGTCTGGGACACATTGAAAGATTAACACTTGCCCTTGTGCAAGTGGGAGCTGTTGGAATTTATTAATTTGATTAATAAATTAAATGCCCAAGGGCAATATTGGAAACTCACTATTAGGGTGGTTACAAAATAGGGTTATATATTTTGGTAACCACCGCATTAGTGAGTAAGTAACTGAGTGATTCATTCGCACGAGCGAATCTCTGAAACGGCGTCTCCATCTCTCTCTCCCTCTCTCTTAGAATCGCAGGCTTGGAAATTTTTCCTTTCCTAGTTTTTGATCTTCATTCCATTAATCCACGGCATTTGGGTTGTGAATATTATTCCCTTTCCCTGTGATTGAGGAATCTCGCCGGTAAATCTTTGGTGGTGGAACGAGAACGTGGATCTAGACTTCCGCTGCGAATACTTCAAGTAAGGGAAAGCAAATCCAGGTAAGGAATTTTTTCCCCATCAATTAATTGAATTGAATTACTTTTGATGTATTACCAACATAATCAGATGGAAAAATAATGTGAAAGTGCATTGATTTGGTGATTTTAACTAACTAATAGATGGCCTGGTTCTCAAGTATGTGGTGTGTGTTTCGTGTTCATGTAGATGTAATTTTTACTATTAACATTTAACTTCATGATTATTGTGGTTAGAGTGTTGAAAGTTTTCAGCTGTAACTAGTAGATTCGAATCCTTTGGATCTAGTGGGTGCGATTTACATCTCTACATTTACCTTTTCAAAAAAATTTCCCTTCCAAATTCCTATTTTCTCCCTTGAATGTTACTTTTGTGGCTTCGTTACTTATTCACGTGTAAATGTGCACCAAAATCCACCCAACGATGAGAACCAACTCGGATTAGCTACATGAAGCCAAGCAAACGAAAGTATGCAAAACAGAGTTCTAACGGGGAAGAAAAAAGAAAACACGGGAAAAGAGGAATGGTGGAAGAGATGAGAAATGGA
>NW_028291355.1:0-52996 GCF_041222555.1 Hakea prostrata
TGAGTGTGCGTCTCCACCTTGAGATTATACTTATTCCATATGTTTAAGGGTTCGTCTCGATCTTGAGGTTATCCCTTCTTGATTTTGACACTTGATTTCAATTGTTAGTTCTATTCTTATCCTTATGATTGTATTTTTCCTTTAAGATTGAGGGTGCGTCTTCACCTCGAGTTTCGCCTCCCCCAATTTTAACCTTGTTTTCAAACACCATTCTATTGCTGCCCTAATGATTATACTTATCTTGTTAGATTGAGGGTGTGTGCCCACCTTCAGATTTTCCCTCCACAATTTTGACACTTAATTTCGATCATAATTCTTATCTTATCCTTGTGATTGTACTTGTCTTGTAATGTTGAGGGTGCGTTTCCACCTTTAGATTTGTTGTCCTCGATGTTGACACTTGATTTTTTCATAAATCTATGCATGTCCAATTGATTGTAATTTTCTTATAATGTTACGAGTGCTTCTCCACCTTAAGATTCGCTTTCCTCATTTTTGACACTTGATTTCAATCATAATTCTATTCCTGCCATTGTGATTGTACTTTTCCTATAAGGTTTAGGGTGTGTCTCCACCATGAGATTCATACTCCTTGATTTAGGCACTTGATTTCAGTCATAATTCTATTCCTACCATTGTGATTGTACTTTTCCTATAAGGTTTAGGGTGTGTCTCCACCATGAGATTCACACTCCTTGATTTAGGCACTTGATTTCAATCATATATCTATTTCTTTCCTTGTGATTATAATTATCCTATAAGGTTGAGGGTGTGTCTCCACCTTGAGATTTCCTTTCTTTGATCTTGACACTTGATTTCACTCATAGTTCTATTCTTGCCCTTGATATTATACTTAACCCTATTTAAGTTGGGGTGTGTCTCCACCTTTAGATTCAGCCTCCACGATTTGACACTTGATTTTGATCATAATTTTATTCCTGTCCTTGTGATTGTACTTATCCTGTGGTGCGTCTCAACCTTATGATTCTCCATCCTCAATTTAACACTTGATTTTGGTCATAAATCGATGCATGTCCTTGTGTTTATAATTATCGTACAAGGTTGCAGGTGTGTCTCCACCTTGGGATTTGCCTTCCTCGATTTTGACACTTGAATTTTGCCATGAATTTGTTTTTGCCCTTGTGATTGTACTTATTTTTTAAGGTTGAGGCCATCTCCCCTTTGAGATTTGCCCTCCTCAATTTGGACATTTGACTTCCATTATAACTCTTTTCCCGCCCTTTTGTTCATATTTATCTTTTAAGTTTGAGGTGGTGTCTTCACCTTGAGATTTTTCCTCCTCGATCTGTACACTTGATTTTAATCATAATGCCATTCCTATCAATGTGATTGCCTTTATCGAATAAGGGTGAGGGTGCATCTTCACCTTGTGATTTGCCCACCTTGATTTTGACACATGATTACAATTGTAATTCTATTCATATCCTTGTGATAATACTTATTCTATAAGGTTGGAGGTGTGTTTCCATCTTGAGACTCACCCCCCCCCCCAATTTCATCACTTGAGTTAAATCATAATTCTTTTCTTGCACTTGTGATTGTACTTATCCTATATGTTTGAAGTTTTGTCACCATCTTGAGTTTCTCTCTCCTCAATTTTGACACTCGATTTCAATCATAATTCTATTTATGTCCTTGTGATTATACTTATCCTGTAAGTTTTAGGCTGTGTCTCCCCCTTTAGGTTCGCCCTCTTGGGTTTTGACACATGATTTTCGATTATAAATCTATTCCTATCCTTTTGATTGTACTTTTCATTTTATGTTAGGTGCGTCTCTACCTTAAGATTTTCCCTCCTTGATTGTGACACTTGATTTCAATCATAATTCTATTCTTATCCTTGTGATTGTACTTATCCTATAGTGTTAAGGATGCATGTCCACATTGAGGTTCTTTGTCCTCGATTTTTACACTTGATTTCGATTATAGTTCTAATATGGCTCATACGATTGTACTTGTCCTGAATGGTTGTGGTTGTCTCCATCTTCAGATTTGCCCTCCTCGCTTTTTATCACTTGATTTCGATTATAGTTCTATTCGTCCTCGATTTTTACACTTGATTTGGGTCATAAATCAATGCTTGCCCTTGTTGCGTCTCCACATTAAGATTCGCCCATCTTGATTTTGACACTTGATTTCAATAATAAATTTATTCTTGCCCTTGTAATTTTACTTTTCTTATAGGGTTTGGGATGCATCTTCACCTCCCTCAATTTTGGCACTTGATTGCAATTGTAAATCTATTCATGTCTTTATGTTTATACCCATCCCATAAGGTTTAGGGCTCGTCTCCACTTTGAGATTTGCCCTCTTTGAGTTTTTCACTTGATAGTGATTATAATTCTATTCTTGTCCTTGTGATTATACTTATCCTATAAGGCTTAGTATGCATCTGCACCTTGAGTTTCGACACTTGATTTCAATTTTAATTTGTTCCTGTCACTTTCATTATATTTATCCTCTATGTTCGAGGGTGTGTCCCCACCCATAAAATCCCCCCCCCGGTTTAAAAAAACGTTAATAAAAAAAAAACCACTTTTCCTTCTTTTGGTTATAAAAAAAAAATAAAGGGTGGGGGCGGTTTTTTCTGTGTTTTTTTTCCTTGTTTTTGAATACAAAAATAAAAAAAAAAAAATAATCATTTTCCTTTTTTTTTTTTTTTTTTTTTATTTTGGAAGGGTTTGGGTTTTTTCATAATATAATCTTTTTTTTTAATTTTTTTTTTTTTTTTTTTGTGGAGTATGAAAAAAAAAAAAAAAGGGAGAGGGGGCAATAGACTTGACAATCCGTTTTGCATTTTCCATTCGGACATGAGTCTCAAGAAGGGCACAAAATGAGATATTTGTTGTTTGATGGTATTTCTAACATTAGCTTGTTTTGCAAGGGAATTAAGGCCCCTGCCATTCCAAATAAAGAAATCAAACATTTGAAACATGGGGGTGGGGGGCTTCATTTTCGCTATTGGGGAGGGGGAAGGGGTTATCACACGGGGGGAGCTAAGAGGAGAAGGGGTTTCAAAGATATCTAGGTTTATGGAAGAGCTGGTTTAAAGGGATGAAGGTTCAGGGAAGGTTTTGTGTTTTAGGGGAGTCGGGGATGGTGAGATTGGAGGATTTGTGGAAAGAGTGCATTTCAAACATGTGCGAGACTAGGGTAGGGAGAGCATGGTTGAGAGCTCTCCAAAGGGTGAGGGTATGACGGGGAATGTGACTTTTAAACCAAACTAAATGAGACCAGGGGATTGGGGGGTGAGGGGAGCTGAGAAGGTTCCACGCGGAGGAAGTTGTAAAGGATTTGGATGGTGAAGGGGAGCAAATGGTGGTATCTCGGGACAAGTTAAGGATGGGGGGAGTGCATTCCAAACATGTGTGAGACTAGGGTGGTGGAGAAGGGACCAGGCCCCAAAGATGTTAAGGGTGGCAGTCTTGGGGATGCATGTCTCATAGACTGTGTAGGGACCATAGGGTGAAGAGAATGCCCAACGGAGAGAGAATGGGGACGAAGGAGAAGAATCTTCCTCTAGATCCAAGAAGGATTTGAAGGGCAAGAAGCAGGCCAAATAGAATCCTGTTTGGGAATATAAGAATAGACCCAAGAGACCTAAATAGAGTCATGATTGGAAGCAATCTTCCAAATGAGCTTAAGGAGGCATGCCAAGTTAACGTCGAGGATGCAACGGATGCCTAGGCCACCCTCGGCTTGGGGACTGCAGACCGCGGCCCAAGAGATGGGATGAAGGAATTTGAAAGCTTCTTGACCTTTATAGAGGAATCACAGAAGAGGGATTCCATGGACTGGATAATGGATTTGAGTATAGAAAAGATACCGTTCCAATAAAGATAAGAAGATTGGAGGATAGATTGAATGTGCACGACTCTCCCAACAAAGAATAAAAGCTTTCCTTTCCAGAGTTGGAAGGTTTTTCCTAATGTTATCAAGCATAGGGGAGAGAAGTGGGGGAGTGAGTCTACCCGGGATGAGAGAGAGACCAAGGTGGGTCACATGGAAGGAGCCAGGACTGAACCCTGAGAGCTCCTGAAGAGAGGCTGGGGTAGAATCCGAGATATCGGAGAGAAAGAGAGTGGACTTGTTGAGGTTGATACGGAGATCGGAAAGAAATTCAAAAGAGGAGAGGGAGGAGAGAATGGTGGAGATAGATTGTGATGGTCAACTTTGGTGAAGATCATGAGATCGTCTACAAATGTGAGATGGGTAAGGTTTGTGGATCCGCATTTGTGAATGGGAGAGATGAGGAGTTGATCCGTGTTTGATTAAAGGATACATGATAGGACCTCGAGAGCCTGGGTGAACAGGTAGTGGGAGAGAGGGCAACCTTGGTGGATTCGCACCCTGGAGGGGAAGTAGCCAGTAAGGGAGCCATTTGTGATGATGGATAAAAAGGGGGTGGAGATACAAATCCCGGAGGGAATCCCATAGTAGAGAGGACCTTGCTAATGAAATCCCAACGGATATAATCGAAGGCTTTGGGAAGGTCCACTTTCAGAAGAGGAGTTGAGGAGTGAGAAGATCTATTGAAGCCTCGAACAATTTTCGCGCAAAGGCGAATATTATCCGAGATGCTTCGACTCGAAATGAAAGTAGATTGGTTAGGGCTCACAAACAAGGGAATAACCTTCTTGATTCGATTGGCAAGGATTTTGGAAATGAATTTGTAGATAACATTACAGAGGGTGATGGGGCGGAAATCAGAAAGAGAGGAGGCTCTAGGCTTCATGGGAATGAGGCAAAGGAAGGTTTGGTTAATGGAGGAGAGTTGGGAAGGATTGAGAAAAAAGCTCCGGATAGCATGGACAAGATCATCCACATTGAAGTCCAAGGTAGACAGAAAGAAGCCCATACTAAATCCATCAGGGCTAGGGGTACGATTAGCTTTGTGAGAGCGGATGGCAGGGAGGATCTCCTCAGGGGAGGGAATAGATCGGAGGGAATTATGGTTAATGGAAGAAAAGAGGGAGGGAGGGAAGAGAGAGAGGGAAGACAGAGAGAGAAGGCTGAAAAAGAAAGAGATAACTTCATTCCTGATACTAGGAAGATCTGTGATCCAGGACCTGCTCCCAGAAAGGAGACAAGCAATGGAGTTTTAGTTCTATCAACCTTTGAGGGAGCGGTGGAAATAGGCAGTGTTTGCGTCCCTAAGGTCGAGCTATTTGATTCTCACTTTTTGTCAGAGAGGGAAGAAAGGGCATAGGAAGAACACGCTCTTCCTTAGCAAAAGAGGGGTTTAAGGGATCCCCATGGAGAAGGAGCTGGATTCTAAAAAGATTAAAGTGGCAAGAGGAGCCTTGGGAGGATATACTGCCAAACGTGGAAAAGTTCCAGAATCGAAGAGCAAACTTAGTGTTTCTGAGCTTGCAGGCCATGGCAATAAGGGGGGGAGTGTTACAGTGGGTCCGCCGATTCTATGCCTCGATGACCGTAGGGAGGAAAGAAGGGCTGGTGGCCCACATATTGAAGAATTTGAAAGGTTTGGGCTAGAGGAGGGGGGTCGAGAATATGGAGGATGCGTGGGGAGTGATTAAAGAGACTGGGAGGGCAGAAATAGGCATGAGAGGCAGGGAAGATGGTGACCCAGGACTTATTGACAAGGAAGCGATCTAGCTTGGAGGTGATATGGGCTTCCCCAATCCTCTGGTTTTACCAAGTGAGGATGTGGCCAGATCATCAAAGATCAAAGAGTCCCGTATCCTTGAGGCGAGAATTAAAATCTTCCACAGCCACGAGGAGGTGACCCAGGTGTTTATGAACCAACTCAGGAGCTGAGCAGATTATAGGAGCAACTTGTGGCGCCGTCTGTGGAAAAGATAATTACTTTTCTGATGTGTTTTACCTAATAGAGAAAGATGGATTGAGACAATTCAGATAATAATGGTTCCAAGTCTCAGGGATGTCCGTGTGGGATGAATGGCAATACCCGAAAAGAAGGAACTTCAAAAGATACCTCCAAATGGCCATCATGTGAATACAACTTCCTGAACATGGGACCGCCACAAATATTGGACTTCCCTGCAGGGAGCCACATCAACTCCGGCGTTTGATTCGGTGCAAGCACATGCCCTCCAAGTGAAGATGATGTGCTCCTTTCAGGCAATGGTAAATCAATGGAGTTGGCTTATGCCACCATCAGGTCTAATTGTAGTCTTGCCTGAAACAGTGGTTCCCCTTGATCCATTAACATAATGGGGCCCGGGGAGGAGTGTCTTTGCTCCCCATTGATTCAGCCAGGAACAAATTGGTTGATTGTAGGAAAAGCGGCCCATCGTTCAATTTTTGACAGTTGGGTACTCAACATGATAGACACTCAATTCTCGGAGCCACAACCAAAGGACGCCAACTCCCTAGGGTTAGAAAGTTCCCAGGGATTGTTAAGCTGAGTCCAGTTCATCTATGGCAGCTGATGGAGGTTCTAATGCTTCACCGTAAAAAACGAGACGACAACTTGTATCAGCAAATCAAAGACATGAATGATCGTCTTTATCAGCTAGATAAAAAGGTCCCGAACATAATACAGCTGATACTTAATCAGGATCCTTTTGCCTAAGATTATGACAGTCCCTTTACTTGTGGGTTTTGCACTCCTACCTTCACAGATATGGTGGGAGAACAAATTTAATGGCTCATATTAGTCATTTTAACTTCATGATGTTGTGCGGGGAGGTGATGCTATAAAGTGTAGATGCATCCTTGCTTCCTTGACAGATTCAGCCACAACTTGAAACTTGCATCTTCCAAAGCACTCCATAAACAATTTCACAAAATTTTATTTTGCCTTTGCAGCTCGCTTTAAAAGTGGGATCAAGAATGATAAGACAAAAGACAACCTTCTAGCATTATACAAGGGTGTACCGAGTCGATTCGTGAGTTCATAACTCGTTTCAACATCTCAGTTCTAATAAAGGACTTGGATGATAAGGTGGCTTTCACCGCATTCAAAAGGGTTGTTTCCAATGAAAATTGGTGACTTCTATAGTAGAGAGGAAGCCCAGAACTCTGGCTGAACACTTAGATTTGGGGTACGAAATGGCAACAATGGAAGAAGTCTCAGAGGCGAATAAGAGTGATTATAAAGATAGAGACTAGAGAGAAGCCCTTCAAACAAACTGTTCGCGAGGAAAGCTTCAGGCCAAGGACCCCAAGAAGAACATAGAAAGGGAAGCAAGAATGAAGCAAGAGTGTTGATGATGATAATGAGGAGGCCTTCACTCCACTTAACATATCACGATCTACCATTCTAATGCAGATCCGAGACACATGATTGCTAAAGAGACTTGGAAAGTTACATGCCTGGTCAAAAAATAGAGCCGACATTACAAAGTCTTGTCTCTATCACAAGAATAAAAGGCATCACACTAATGATTGGCGCATGCTTAAGATTAAGATATAGAAGTTAATTTCTGGTGGACACTTAAACCAGTATATCAAGTCTTGCCATTAGGGAGAAACATCTCTCCAAGAAGATGCAACAGAACTCCACCTAGGCAACGAGATGAATCTAGGGAAAGGCCCCAACCACTTCCCGGGATGAGGATCTTCCTAACATCAACATAATCTTCGGGAACCCAACATTTGAGTCTCTCCGCCAAGCAAAGGGGAGTATGCATGTGATAAACAACGCTGAGCCCTCCAAGAACACGCGGTTTATTCACTGTGAGCCTATCATTTCTACTGAGAAAGAGTTGGTGGATGTACGTACTCCTCTTGATGACGCCATAGTCATCAAGTTCTAACTAGCCACCCATATGGTCTATAGAGTATTGGTGGGCACTGGATCATCAGCACATATTTTATCTCTTGATGCTTTCCGTCATCTCAAGATAGACCAAAAGGCTTTGACTCCAAGTGCAACCCTTCTCTATGGGTTTGGCGGGAAGTTCCACTGCAGTGGTAGGAAATATCCAACTTGATCTGACGGTGGGAGCTGCTCCCCGCCAAGTGACATTGCTAACCATGGTCGGGTCACAGATTCCGGTCGGGAGAGGCTCAACCATAATCGAGACTGGCCTCATGTTCAAGCCAGATAATTGCGTAGGGAGGAAGAAACCTTGTGGTTTCGGAGATAAGCATGATCCTGTGGAATTCAGGATGTATAATTGGGTCATAAATGGCTACTGCCACTATGTGAAGGGGGCGATCGTGCTAATCATGGTAGCTGCCATTATCTACCAAAAAGGTGTAAAACCCTAAGATCGCACGAGCAAATCCAACGATCAAGAATTAAAGGTAAAACTTATTTAAACTAGAGAGTTTCACGTAGTGAAGGATCTGGATCATTTTCCCTCAATTACTATACTCAATTTAAGCCCTGCAACTTGCTAGAGCTTTGTGATCAGCTCCATTACTGACTTAGCCTTCGGAGGTGGCCTCTCGACCCCATGGTCGGACCACGTCTAACACTATTATGCAGGTCATTCCCTAAGGATCTAAAGGCTGAGCAGACTTTGGACACATCATTTGGCATAGTCTGTGGGAAAAAGCCTCGAAAAAGCATGGTGGATACAGATCTACGACGCTGAGGAATTAGAATGTACCCCCTCTTCCAGGAGGAAACCCCAGGATGAAATCGTGTTCCAGACGGAGAGATTCATGAAGACAAAGGATTGGCTGGAGGAGAATGCCAAAACAACCCGAATAACCTCTAGGAACAAATGGACCAGATGCAAATCCAATTTTTTGAGATGCAGCAAATGCTTTGGACGATGGCTAGGCGTTTAGGAGCTCCCAGACATCCTAATCTCCACGATCGAGAGGAGGCTCAAGGGAGAGCACAAAGGGCTGGGATACGACTTTCCCCAGTCCGAGGGCGTTCCCCTCAGTGAATTAGACAACAAACCAAAGGCCATAACTTTAGGCAGGATCCGTAAGGAGATCAGGAAGGTCAACTGGGAGCAAGAAGAACTGGGGAATTTCCCATAAGAGATGAACAACATAATCAAGATCAGGCATAAGGGAGTTGGACTGGGACTCTTACCAGATTGGAACGAGGGGTGCGCACACATATGCCAACGTCCCAACGTTAAGGTCGAGATAGCGTTCGATCGGATGGTACTTGGGCAGTACACATCGATAAAGAGCTCGTAGACATTAATTAGAAACTGGGGCAACTCATGAGAGGCAGAAGGACTGACGACATATACTCCATCATTAGGAAAACTCCATTTGTGGACACCATTGCTAGGTATGAGTTCCCCCATATTTTCAGACTCCCAACGTTCTCCCTATTTGACGATCGGGAGATCCAATTGCCCATATAAGTTACTACCAACAGACCATGGCTGTTACTGGTAATTCGGATGAAATTATGTGTAGATTGTTCGAGTCATCACTCACAGGGGCAGCACAAAAGTGGTTCTCGAACCTACCTTCGGGAAGAATCGGTGATTTTGAAGAATTGCCTCGAAAGTTCATAAGTCAGTTCCAAAGTGGTTTCTAGACCAAGCAAGGAAGGAAGGAGCCTATTCGGGACTACTTGCAAAGGTTTAACAAAGCTACAATGGAGATTGAGAACTTAGATGAACAAGTAGCCAAGACTGCTCTCTTCATAGGCCTCACCAATAGACGACTTTTGGAGTTGTTGCTTCAAGATATGCCTGCTACCTATCCCGAACTTGTACAGCGGTGTCAAAAACAGGCTAAGGTTACAAAGATCGTTGACGCTCGGCAAGGAGAGATGAGGTCAACCTATAAAGAGCAAAAGACATATGAGAGAGGCTAGGGGTCGAAGGTGCCGAACAATGATCGGGGAGAAAACACCGTTCGGAATGGAGGCGACATTCACCGACCGTTTAGAGTACACACCATTGAATACTCTGCGGTTGGAAATCTTGATGCAAATCAAGGATCAGGATATCTTGAAGTGGCCATCGAAGATGGTCGCCAAACCAGGAGAAAGAAATATGGAGAAGTATTGCCATTTCCATAAAGACTACGAACATTATATGAACGAGTGCTGACATCTGAAGGTTGACATTGAAAGGCTGATATCCCAAGGGCACTTGTCCAATTTCGTAAAAGGACGAGGTGATGATCAAGAACGAAGAGCGACAGGTGAAAAAAGATTGGAGCATTCAGAAAGTAGAGACCGTGAACCCAAAGCTCCTCAGTCCAAGATGGGAAAGGAAATTGTTGGAGCCAGCTGATCTCCAATCCTTACCATCTTTGGGGGCTCAAAGCCCGAGTCCCTTAGAAAGTTAAAAGCCAAATCTAAGTTCGTGGGTTCGGGAGAGGCACAAAAAAGAAAGAGACCGAATGTGGAGGAGAGTATCACATTCAGTGAAGAGGATGAAAGAGGTGTATGCACACCCCATGACAATGTGATCGTGATCAAGGTCGAGATTGGCCGTCGGGAGGTGCACTGAGTATTGGTTGACATAGGATCGTCCGCAGATCTCTTATCAATGATGCTTACCAGAAGTTGTAGATGGAGGAGGATTTACTAAAGCCATCCTCAACTCACTTATATGGGTTTGTTGGATTGTCAGCAATCGCAGAAGGATCAGTTCAACTGTATTTGACAGTTGGAAATTTCCCAAAGAAACAACTATTGGGGTAAACTTCTTGGTTGTTTGGGAGCTGCCAGCATACAATGTCATACTCGGGAGGCCGTCCCTTAAGAAGTTGGGGGCAGTGGTGTCAACTAAACATATGATCAAATTCCCTACTAATAAGGGAATAAGAGAGGTAACTTATGATTAAAAAAAAAAAAACCTCCTGACAGTGTTATGTTTCGTACTTAAAAGGATAAGGATGGGCCTAAAAAGGCGACAACCCTATCAAAAGAGGTTCGTGATGATCGGGACAAAGATGTGATGTAGAGGCTTGAACCTGTAGAAAAGTTGGAACGAATCCAATTGGATTTTGAGGATGCCGGAAGAACAACCTTTATCGGGTCTGAACAAGCAAGAGACTTCAAGGAAGAATTGAAGAGTTATCTTCAAGAAAACATCGATGTGTTTGCATGGTCGGCTTACAACATGCCTGGCATAAATCGATCAGTTGCAAAGCACAAACTATGGATAGATCCGTATGCCAAACCTGTAATACAGAGAAGAAGAAATTTCTCAATTGAGAAGCACAAAGCCATCAGGAACGAGGTCGAGAAGCTGAAAGGTTCAGGGTTCATCCTGCCGATCGAGTGTCCAACTTGGTTAGCCAATGTTGTGATGGTCAAAAAATCGAATGGGAAATGGAGGATGTGTACCTACTACACAGACCTCAACAAGGCATGCCCGAAGGACTGCTACCCTTTGCCCCGAATAGATCATCTAATCGATGCGCCAGCTGGTTATGAAACTCTGAGTTCCACGGATGCGTATTTGAGATATATTCGAGAAAAAGGATGAAAAGTCTACCGCGTTCATGACCGATCGAGAAAGCTTTTATTATAAAGTCATGCCGTTTGGGCTGAAGAATGCGGGGGCAACCTACCAGAGAGCCGTAAACAAAATCTTTGAAGATTTGATCGGGAGGAACATGGAAGCTTATGTGGACAACATGTTGGTGAAAAGCGTTCAGCGTTTGGGGCATATAGTAGAGTTGACAGAAGTATTTTCAGTCTTAAGAAAATACCTGAGATGAAGTTAAATCCAGAGAGTGCGCGTTCGAGGTGTTCTCAGGTAAATTCCTAGGATTCATGGTTTCCCAAAGAGGAATAGAAGCGAATCCAGTTGAGATACAAGCCTTGATTGATATGGAGTCTTGAAAAACTGTTCGAGACGTACAGTGCCTAACAAGTAGAGTTGCAACTATGAACCAGTTTATAGCACTATCAGGAGAAAAGTGTCTACCATTCTTGAAAGCTTTGAAAGATCTAAAAGGAAGCAAAGAAGCATGATGGACAGAGGGGTGCTAGAAAGCCTTCAAGTATTTGAAGATCAATGCTCGGGAAGTCACCTTTGTTGTCCTGACTAGAGAAAGGTGAAGCCTTACAAGTTTACTTGGCAACTTCAATTTCAGCCGTAAGTGCTGTTCTAGTTTGAGAAAAAGACAAGAAGTAGTGGCCAATCTACTATGTCAGCCACGTACTCCTGGATGCTGAAACCAGATATTCAGACAGGCATTGGCTTTAATGATGGCAGCAAGAAAGTTGTGACCTTATTTTCAAGCACACCCGATTGAGGTATTACCACATTTCCTTTGAAAAAGTTATTTTATAAACCTGATTTGTCTGGGAGAATGGTTGCTTGGTCGGTAGAGCTTGGAGAATTCTAGGTAGATTTCAAACCTCGAACAACAATAAAGGCTCAGGCCTTGGCAAATTTTGGGGTGGAGACTACAACAGCAATGGAAGAAATTACCAAACCCAACATCCTGATTATGTGGGATATCTATGTGGATGGTTTGAGCAATAAGCAGGGGGCTGGAGCAAGTTTTTTGTTAAGAAGTTCAGGGGGCTTCATCATACGATATGCTTTGCAGTTCGGGTTTGAAGCAAGTAACAATGAAGCCGATTATGAAGCTTTATTGGTTTCCCTTCGGTTAGCAAAAGCTTTAGTAATATCTGAGATAATTGTTTACAGTGACTCTCAGCTTATTGTTAACCTGGTACAGGGGGAGTTCGGGACAAAAGAACCTAGGTTGCAAAGGTATTAGGAGTTGATACAAGTATTGAGAAAAGAATTTAAAGAGGTTCGCATCTGTCATGTCCCAAGGAAGGAAAACACTATGGTGGACGAGCTCTCAAGGTTAGCAAATGCGAAAGAAAGAAGGTGTACATTGAAGACTTGAGTTCCCCGAGCACCAAAGCAGAAGAAATATCCTATATAGAGGACGAACAATGCTGGATGGACCCGATCAGTGAATATATTTGATCAACAAATTGCCCGAGGATCCAAAAGAAGCCAAAGCCATTCGTGTTCGAGCAGTGAGGTTCATGCTCCAAAATGGCAAGTTGTATCGAAGGTCTTATGCTGGACCATTACTCAAATGCTTAGGACTCGAAGGATCGAAAAGTGCCTTGGCAGAAGTACATGAAGGAATCTATGAAGTACAAGAATATGCACTGAAGTACGTGTGTCATTGCAAAAATTTCAAATCCATTCGACCGTGTAAAAAAAAACCAGCAGTAACCTTAATGTCAATCCTTGACCCCATCCCGTTTGCCATGTGGGGGATTGACATCATGGGAAAGTTCAGCAAGGCATCTGGTGGTCGGGAATATTTGATCGTGGCAATCGATTACTTCACCAAATGGGTCGAAACAATTTCATTGGCAACAATCACTGAGAAGAAGTTTGAAAAGTTTGTGTTGGAATCCATTATTCACCGGTTCGGGATCCCAAAGATTCTTGTAACCGATCATCGGAACGCAATTCTGCGGCACTGACATGATCGAACATCGGATGTCCTCAATAGCATACCCCCAAAGCAATGGCCAAGTAGAAGTAACCAACCGAACCTTGTTGGATGGAATGAAGAAGAGGCTTGAATCAAACAAAGCTTTATAGGTCGAGGAACTCCCGAATGTCCTTTGGGCTTACTGAACAACAGTTCAAACACACACGGGAGAAACTCCGTTCAAATTAGCTTATGGATTAGAAGCCTTAGCTCCTGTGGAAGTAATGGTAGGAACCCTCAGAGAAGGGGAATTTGAAAAGAAAGCAAATGAACAAGGATTGTTGGACAACCTAGATCTGCTGGACGAAATCCGAACAAAAGCTATCGCCCGAACTCAACACTATCAAAGGAGCGTGGCCTCCCATTACAATGCCCGAGTAAAACATCGACGATATCGATCGGGGGATCTAGTCCTTAGAAGCACTTTAGCATTTGATCCATGTCATCAAAAGAAAATAGACCCTTCGTGGGAAGGACCATACATTGTTGTGAAACCAGTTGGTTCGGGAGCCTATAGGTTAAAGAATCCAGCAACCGATTGTGAACTTGATTGGCTGTAGAACGCTAGGCATCTTTAAAAGTTTTATTCTTAGATGTTATTTCAATTTTGAGATGTAACAAATCAATTTTTTCATACGAAAGCTTAGAAGAATCCTCAGGAATTCCCTAAGTAGAGGCTTTGGATCAACCCGAATAAGACCTCCAAAAGCTAAGGCCCTAACTTCGTAAATGTTTGAGTACCACATATGAAACTTCACCTTATTCGTATCAAGGTGAAAGGTTTTGGACAAAAAACTGCGTTTGTGTGCTTTGTAGTGTATGCATGTAATCCAATTGATGGAAGCATTTGTGGAGGGATGTGAATGGCTTAGTAAGAATTCTGTGAGCTGTCGATGGTCTTTAGGATACATCAATATTTTTTGTCAACATAGCAAGAAGATTGGCGGGGGATCCTTTGCGGTTGATGGCTATGGAGGGGTTAAGTTTGTGCATTGATGAGACTGGATTGACAATCTAAGTGGAGGAGAAATTGTACACTTGTACAAATAAGTAGAGAATAGTATTTGTTTAAAGCTTGAAAATTTACTGCAGAATGTTTGTTGGTTGGATAGGTTAAAGTGGTTTGAAACATATTTTTCTGAGCCAGGATCATCTAATAGTAATAATTTAATGCTGATGAAGATAATAGAGGAGTTTAATTTTGGTCCTAAACCATTTAGATTCTTCTAGGCTAGGACCTCTAGGGTTCTCTGCTGTTGTGTTGCAAAAGGTGATGGCACAAGTCAGTAATTACTGTTCAAACCCCTTAAGATTGAAATTGTGGAACAAGTGAGGCATTGGCCATACTTATTAAGAAGTGGAGGAAGCTAAACATATGTTGGTGAATCTTCAACAACTACAGAGTAAGTTCACACTTGGATGATACACTACTGGATTGAGAGAAAGAAAGGTGAGAGTAACACTACATGAAGAAAAAATCATAAATGAGATGTCTATGGAGCAGTGGTTAAAGTTTGGAGAAGGGAATATCAGTTTTTCCCATAAGTTGATTTATAATTCAAGAACGCTAATGGGTGTTTTATTGAAAATCCCAAGGATATGGAAGTGGCAGTTGAGTACTTACTTTGAAATAAGGAGCATATTATTATCTTGAAAGGTGGATATCGTAGAAGCTATATAGATTATATCCAAATAAGACAATAAGATTTCGGATGATGCGGTTAATAGAGATATGGATATTGAATACATAAGGCAGTTTCTGGCGCTGCAAGTGAGGTCTAGAAGCAGTATTTTATTTGCTTGTATAGTGAAGAATATGAATGGCAATGGAAGTTGGAAGTCAGGCAGGAAGCCAGCAGAAGCATCACTACCAAATTGTATGGGACCCAAACTTTTTAAATGTTGAAGTACCAAAGATGAAACCTCAGCTTATTTATGTTGGGGTATGAGTTTTTTTGATGAACAACGGAGTTTTTGTGCTCTGTAGTCTATGCCAATAATTCAATGGAAGGAAACCTTTGTACGGGGTGCAAATGGCTTTATTTAAGATTCAATGATCCGTGGATTGTCTTTTGGTATGTCAATATTATTTGTCAAAGTAGAAAGGAGTTGGTTGGGACCCTTCTCGGTTGGTAGCTGTCGAAGGGTTAAATGTGTGCAATGATAGGCGTTGATTGATATATCTAATGTGGAGGGAGAAATTGCAGACCTAGACAAATAAGTGGAAGGGAGAGCATGAGATTCTTTTAAAGCTTGATTGAGTGTTTGAGAATGTTGGTTGGTTGGATAGGTTGAGATTGTTTGAAGCATATTTTTGGGAGCCTGGATAATGTTACCGTAATAATCTAATATTGGTGAGGATAATAGAGGACTTTAGTTTCTTGTCTATAACCATTTAGATTCTTCTAGGCTAGTTCCTCTACGGCTGAATTGGTTCATGTTTTAAGAAAAGGATGGCACTAGTCACTAAACACTGCTCAATCCCCAAATGGGCTTTTGCTGCTTGATCACGATACATTAAGATTGACGTAAAATGGTGAATGAAATAAGGCTTTTGCCGTACTTATCTAGTAGTGAAGGAAGCCAAACAGAAGTTGGAGAATATTCAACAACCACAAAGTGGTTCATCCTTTGATGATACACTACTGGTTAAGAGAAGCAAAGTTGATGGAGTAGGTAACACTACATGTAGAAAAAATCATAAAGGAGATGTCATGCTAGCAGTGTTTTTTAGTTTGGAGGAGGGAATAACAGTTTTTACATAAGGTGGTTCAAATAGGCCAAATTGTGTTCACATCTTGTAGTTCAAAGACATTAAGGGGGTGATATGAAGGCGGTGGCAATGAGTTTCTACAAGCTAATTTGTTCAAATCCAAAGAAAATTAGGATGGGTGGCATAGTGGATAAGGATGGAAAGAATGATGTGGTTGATGTTAAAAGATTTGGCAGTAGGATTTTCTCCATCAATCTTTTGTTGTTGAAGGATATTTTTTTTTTGGGATGAATAAATAATTATATTAAAGAAACGAAAGTAGGAGAACAAGGTCTTTAAGAAGAAGACTTGAAAAAAGAACGAAGACCCTAGGAGATAACAATAAGCCTATTCCTTGGGGTATCATCAACAAGGGAATAGAGAATAGTTATCAATCAAGAAGAAACATCAAAATAGGCGACATTCCATAACTTGTCTATAGATAGGGATTTGGAGGTCCATCTTTGAAGATTGTGCTCCCAACAAAGCTGATGGATCAAGGCACAAAACACTAGCTTACCAATCCGATCGCAGATGGAAGAACCTGAAAAGTTTCTCAAAATCCAAGACCAATCTCGCCCAAACCCACAGGAATGCCTCGAACGAGGTCAAATGTAGGTTATGGTTTTCCCCCAGATAGATCTGGAGAAAGGGCATTAAAAGAAAAGGTGCTTAAGGTTCTCCAAACCGGACCAACAGAGGATACAGTTGGGGTTAACGGGGATGTGGTGGCCAAAAAGAAGGATAAGGTGGGAAGGGCGGGGTTATGGGCTCTCCAGAGGGTTAGGGAGTGACGAAGAATGTGGCTTTTGAACCAAACCAAATGGGGCCAAGGGGTTTAGGGTTGTGGAGTCTGAGAAGGTTCCAGGCCGATGAGGTGGAGAAAGATTTGGCGGGTGAGGGGAGCCAAATGGTGAGGTTGCAAGGGGAGCTAGAGAGAGTAGGGAGAGATTCCCAAACCTTTGTGAGAATGGGCAGGGGGACAAGGATCCTAGATCCATTAGAGATGAAGGCAGCCAATGGGGTGGATTTGGGGATACGAGTCTTATAGATAGTGTGGGGGCCAAAGTGGTTGAAGAGAATGCCTATCGAATGCCACGGGTCAAGCTAGAAGGAAGTGGAGGAACCAAAAGAGATGGAGATGGAAATAGCCGAGATGGCTCAGAGACGAAGCACGAGAACTTTCCTCCAAACCCATGTGGACAAGAAAAGAGTAGACCCACCTAACCCAAATAGAGTCATGTTTTAAGCCAATTTTCCAAATGAGTTTAAGAAGGCAGACTGAATTAACATCGGTGATCTGTCGGATACCAAGGCCACCTTTGGAGGTAGGGCGACAGATGGAGGACCAACTAACTGGGTGGATGAAGCGCGAGGCTTCCTGCCCTTTCCAAAGGAAGGCACAAAATAAAGATTCCATCGCATGGATGGTGGCTTAGGAACGGAGAAGATTCCGCATCAACATAGAAAGAAGGATTGGAGCACAGAGTGGATAAGAATGACTCGCCCGGCATAGGAAAGAAGCTTACTCTTCCAAAGCTGCAATTTCTTACGAATGTTGTCAAGCATTGGAAGGCAGTGATGACAAGTGAGCCGACCGGGAATAAGCAGGAGGCCAAGATACACCACGGGAAAGGAGCCGGGCGAGAAACACAAAACCTGGAGAAGAGAGGCACGAAGCTTCTCAGGGATAATACTAGAGAGGAAGATGGTGGATTTGCCAAGATTGACCTGAAGGCCAGAGACGGATTTAAAATGCGAGAGAGCTGATGAGAGGATGGAGAATATGGAATGGTGGTCCACTTTAAAGAAGATTATGAGATCGTCAACAAAAGCAAAATGGATGAGATTTAGGGATTTGCACTCGGGAATGGGGGAAATGAGGAGCTGATTAATTTTCATTTGAAGGCTACGGGAGAGCACTTCCAAGGCTAAAGAGAAAAGGTAGGGAGAAAGGTGGCAACCTTGGTAGATGCCAACATGGGAAGGGAAGAAGACAGCCGGGGATCCATTGGCTAAGATGGAGAATCGGGGAGTGGAGAGACAAGTATCGATCCACCTTAAGGAGTGCAGTCGGGGAGTGGTCGGATCTATCAAAGCTGTGAACGATCTCCGCACAAAGAAGAATGTTATCAAGCCTGAGATGAAGGCCGATTGATTTGAGCTAACAAGGAAGGCAAAAACTTTTTTGAGTCTATTCGCAAAGACCTTAGAGATGAATTTGTAGATGAGCTAATAAGAAAGCGAAGATGCTTCTTGCTTTTTGGGAATGAGCTAGAGGAAGGTTTGATTGATGGAGGAGAGTTGGGAGGGGTTGAAGAAGAAGCTGCGGATAGCGTGGACAAGATTGCTCTCAATGAAACCCCAAGAGGCAAAGAAGAAACCTATACCAAAACCATCAGGACCCGATGCCTTGTTGGGCTAGTGGGAGGGGATGGCAAGAAGGATTTCTTCTGTGGAAGGGATAGCGCAAAGAGAGGAGGCTATAGAAGGATCAATGAATTTATTAATGAGGTTGGGTGGAGGGGGTTGCGAGGAGGCAGAGACGGGGGAGAGAGAATGTTAGAGAAGAGGGAGACGATCTCAACCTTGATGGTAGAGGGGTCGAAAATGCAAGTGCCATTGTTAGTGATGAGGGAGGGGTTGGAATTGAAGTTGTTTCGGTCCTTGAGGGATCGGAGGAAGTAGGCAGAATAGGAGTCCCCGTGCTCGAGCCATTTGATTCGGCTTTTCTGGCTGGGGAAGCTTTCTTCCAAGGAGAGGAGGGGAAAACCTCAGGAGAAAGGGATTTCTCATTTTCAGCAAGGGAGGGATTGAAAGGATCATTTTGGAGGAGGGATTGAGTGAGTTGAAGGTTAGATCTACTTGAGGAGACCCTAGAGTTGATGTTGCCAAAGGTGGAGGAGTTCTAATATTGAAGAGTTTCCTTGGTGTTACGAAGCTTTCGAGCAAAGGCAATAAGAGGGAGAGAGTGACAATGGACCGGTATAGCCCAAGCATCATGAACAGTGGGGATGAAAGAAGGGTCCACAGTTCACATATCAAAGAATTTGAACGGTTTTGAACCAAAGGAAGAGGGAATAAAGCAGGAAGGGTGATCGGAGAGATTAGAGTTAGAGAAAGAAGCATGGGAAGACAGGAAGGCGGAAAGCCAAGAAGGATTCACTAGGAAGCGATCCAACTTAAAGGAAAGATTGGCCGAACTAGAATGAAGATTATGCCAAGTAAGTGGATGGCTGGTGAGAGGAGGGCTTCTTCAAGTCAACAATTCTGCCGGCAACAGTGTCAGCAGTAGCGAGAGGAGGGTTTCTGGCACAGTTACCCTTTCTAGGAAATCAATAGGTCTCAGATTAGTATTGGTAATCTTGGGCATCTTGAGTAGAGACTTTTTGGACAGAAGGGGGCTTCATCTGAGAGGCGGAGCTGGAGCAAGATGCTCCTTCATGACCAAACGAAAGGCATTTTTCGCATCGCAGAGGGATCCGGTCATAAACTATAATTTGTTCATACAATAGACCATTGTCAAAAGTGACGGAGATCGAGGCAAGGAGAGGCTTAGTAGCAGGGAAATCTACCCATAACTTGGCATACGAGAGTGTCTGCTTCTCGAGGGTCATGGATTCTGTGCGTAAGGGAATACCAAGAGGCAGACCGGGGAGATTGATCCACAATGAAGAGAGTTGAAGTCAACCCTGCGGAGTGGTGAGGATTGAGACCAAGGTTTTACGAAAATTTGGGAGTTTCTTACAGACCAAGGAGAGCCAACAAGAGCACAATCTTGACAACTTGGGAAGAGAAGTTGAAGAGGAAAATTCCAGCTTCTAACAGGCAAGTATCCATGAGACCCAAAGTTTTCCATTGTTTGGCAAGGGAAGCTTTGAGTATGTTGATTGGGGGAACAAGGCCGAGATATTGACCAATGGTAGCGGTTTCCGGGGGGGGGCACCGCGGGGGGGGGGGGGGGGGGGGGGGGGGGGGGGGGGGGGGGGGGGGGGGGGGGGGGGGGGGGGGGGGGGGGGGGTTGTTTTGGGGGGGGGGGGTGGGGTGGGGGGGGGGGAGGGGGGGGGGGGGGGGGGGGGGGGGGCCCCCCCCCCGGGGGGGGGGGGGGCCCACCACTCGGGAGAGATGCACCTCCCTCGGGCTGGTGCATCTCTTCCCTCATAAAGGGTCCCGAGTGTCTCACTCGGGACAGATGCCTCCCTCTTTTTGTCATCTGGTTTCTTCCTTGAAGAAGGTCCCGAGGACCTCAGTCGGGAGAGACACCTCCCATGTGGGATGGCTCACTTCTTCCCTAAAGAAGGTCCCGAGGGCCTCATTCGGGAGAGACACCTCCATCTTGGCAGGTTCATTTCTTCGTTGGAGAAGTGCCACACTTGGGAAAAATATCCAACTCTAGCATTTCTCAGAAGACTCTTTTGACTAAGTCAAGAAGAGTTAGTTACGCATAAACACTCAGCATATCTATTCCGAGAATTGGGGAGGTGAGTCAGCATAACGGCGATATCAGGTGCGACAAAGAAGGAGCCGTTATTCCACTACTCCACTCACTCCTCAACTATCGATCCGGAATCTAAGGAATCGCCGCCTCCAGGTAACTTCTATATAAACCTACCTCCAACATGGAGAAAGGTAACGTGAACTTTCATCTGAGTACTTACTCATTACGTTCTTGAGAACTCTCTCAAGAACCATTATTGTTACCTAGGCTGATTTGAGCGTCGGAGGCGGTTCCCCGGCCAAAACTAGGCCGGACCGTTCTTGCTTTCTTTGTGTGTGCAGGCATCTCAGTTATTCCAACTTGGTTGGAGAGCTCTTAAGGTGGTCATCTCAATATCCGGCTCTCGAAGAAGTTCTATACGCAACAATTTGGCGCCGTCTGCGGGAAACGTCACAAAAAGTCATGACGAGACGTACCACACCTCAGGTGGCAAGTTCTCAAATTCTCACTCGAGCGAGAGAAAGGGAGACAGAAAACGGACGTGTTGAAGAACAAACTCTCCCTTCTCTAGATCGACAAATTCCTATTCCAGAGGAAGGTCAAGAAGGAGTTCCGGAGAATCCCCCGTTAACTATTCCAACTCCATTTGGAGAAGGCGGTTCGAGTCAACCTCCTATTCCAGCGATAGTGGCCGATTTGCAAAATATGCAAAGAGAAGTCCAACAACAAATGTTGGAACTCCAAGGAGTTGTTCGTGGCTTAGTCCATCAGATCGGGGTACCATCCGGACCCCCCAGAAATTCCCAAGAGGGACGAAGGCGTGAAGCCGTCCGTCGACTCGGGATAGGCAACGTCCGGCGAATGAAGAAAGGAGAAATCCCGTGAATCACCAAGAAGGCCAGCCGAACGAGTTGGAGAAAGATCTCAAGGAGTGCATATTGAAGAGCCACGTCCCCGAGAGGATCGGTCGAGGGGAAGTGTGTTCCACCGTTTGGCTGGGCTTAGACAAACTCAAGATTTACCTAGAAAAGGGCGCAGAAATGAAGGAGTTCGGGAGCAAGAAGGAGAAAGCCACGGAAGAGGCCATTCTAGATCTAATAACCCGAGAGGGTCGGTTAGTCAATATGGATCTTCTCATGGACCAACTTCCCAATATTCTGATCTCGGAAGTGTTCGGTCTCCGCAAGAGCGTCAAGAGGCGCATGGTCTCGGGAGAAGATTAGATGCCATGGAGAGACGGCTTGATGATCGGGACCTCGATGACGACTATGATGTGGTTGATAGAGAACCCTTCTCAGAAGAAGTCATGAGAGCACCTCTTCCACCGAACTTTATCATGCCGACATTCACTCCCTTTGAAGGTAAGTCCAATCCTCGAGAACATATTAGTTATTTTAAATCGGTCATGGCTGTTATTGGCCGAGAAGATGAGCTATTATGCCGAACTTTCCCGGCATCTCTCAAAGGCCCGGCGATAAAATGGTTTTCTAGCCTACCGCCAAGATCCATCCAAAACTTTCGAGAACTCGGGAGAAAATTTATTGCCCGATTCCGAAGTTGCATCGGGAGTAAGAAGACAGCAGATAGCCTTTTTGCCATCAGGCAAAAACCAAATGAGTCCGTTCGGGACTTTCTTCTCAGATTCGATAAAGTGGCTATTGAAGTTGAAGAATTGGATGATACAGTGGCGTACAATGCGCTATGGAGTGGAATAACCCAAAGACGTTTGCTCGAGGTATTACTCCAAGACAAGCCGAGGACTTATGGAGCACTTCTCAAGAAATGCCAAAAACAAGCAACGGTTGCAGAAGTTATCGAAGCCCGGGAAGAGTCTACGAGAGGCGTGAAGGAAAAGAAGAATTATGGAGAAAGAGGTCAAAATTCAAATGCTCGGGCAAGAGATGACAAAAAGGGAGTTTGGAAAGAAAGACTCGCTAATGGAGACTTTACACCTCTTAATACTAAGAGGTCAGAAATTCTATTACAGATCAGAAATAACGACAACTTGAAGTGGCCGGGCAAGATAAGAGCCCGACCCGAAGATAGGAATATGACAAAGTATTGCCGTTTCCACAAAGACTACGGTCACCATACGGATGAGTGCAGAAATCTAAAGATCGAGATCGAGAAGCTCATCCAGGCAGGGCAACTTGAAAAATATCTTTAGAAGAAGCGACAAGATCGAGAGAAGTCCCCACCTAGATCAACTAAAAGACTCAGATCCAAAAGTCCCGAGAGGGCAGATAAGAATCCCGAGAAGAAACCCGACACTCGGGAGTTTTCCCCCATTTACATCGTTTTGGGAAATCCGACGGAAGAATCCATTAAGAAGGCGAAGCAAAAGGCACGGTTCGTTGGATCGATGCAATTGCCAAGAAAACGAAGAAATGACTTATGCCCAGATCCAATAACCTTCACCGACGAAGATCTCAAGGGCGTCACTTCTCCTCACGACGATGCTATAGTTATCAAAGTGAAATTGGCAAACCGAGAAGTTCACCGAGTTCTTGTGGACACGGGATCTTCCGCCGACTTACTATCTTATGAAGCATTTAAGAAATTGAAGTTTGAGGACGAGATGATGACTCCATGCGGGACTCACTTATATGGGTTCGCCGGGTCGTCCGCCATATCCGAAGGGACTATCCAATTGGATCTAAGGATCGGGACTTCCCCTCGGGATGCAGTCGTCCAAGCAACATTCATGGTGGTTCGGGACCTTTCAGCTTACAACGTTTTACTCGGGAGGCCAACTCTTAACGCCTTAGGGGCGGTGGTTTCTCCAACACATGAAGTTGAAGTTTCCAACCACAGCGGGAGTCGGGGAGTGCTCTCTTCGATCAGCGACTCTCCGGACAATGTTATGTGAATTATCTTAAGAAAGTCAAAAAAGCCGAGAGATCGGGCAATACAATGAGTATTGAAATTCGGGATGACCGGGATGAAGAAGCTATGCAGAGAGCCAAACCAGTTGAAAAGCTTGAGCGAATTCAACTTTATCCTGATCTTCCCGAGAGAGGGACTATGATCGGGTCCGAACAACCTACGGAATTCAAGGAAGAGCTCACCGAAGTTTCTCCAAAACAACCTAGATGTATTCGCATGGTCGGCCGAAGACATGCCCGGAATAGATCGAAGAATTGCAGAACATAGCTTATGGATAAGGGACGATGCAATTCCAATGATCCAAAAAAGAAGGAATTTTTCGCTCAAGAAACATGCTGCCATCAGGACCGAAGTGGAGAAACTAGAGCAATCGGGTTTTATAAAAACCCATAGAATGCCCAACTTGGTTGGCGAATGTAGTCATGGTGAAGAAAGCCAACGGCAAATGGAGAATGTGTACAGATTACACGGACTTGAATAAAGCATGCCCAAAGGATTGCTATCCACTTCCTCGGATCGACCTTTTGATCGACGCTACAGCAGGACATGAAGTATTGAGCTTCATGGACGCTTATTCGGGATATAATCAAATTATGATGAATCCCAAGGACGAGAAGGATACGGCCTTCATGACGGATCGAGAAAGTTACTTTTATAAAGTAATGCCATTCGGGTTGAAGAACGCTGGGGCCACTTATCAGAGAATGGTAAACAAAGTCTTCAAAGACCAAATAGGAAGAAATATGGAAGTATATGTGGATGATATGCTCATAAAGAGTATCGTCCGAAGAAGTCATCTGGAAGATCTTGAAGAAGTTTTTGATACTTTGAGAACATACCAGATGAGGCTAAATCCGGAGAAATGTGCTTTCGGAGTTTCTTCCGGAAAATTCCTTGGGTTTATGGTATCCCAAAGAGGAATTGAGGCAAACCCGGAGAAAATCAAAGCCTTGCTCGAGATGGAGTCACCAAGGACGGTTAGAGACATCCAATGTCTAACCGGAAGAGTAGCAGCCTTAAACAGATTTATCTCACGATCGGGTGAGAAATGCTTGCCTTTCTTCAAAGCTCTTAAAGAGCTCGGGAAGGCAAAGGATACCTTATGGACCGATGAATGTCAGCAAGCGTTCGAGAAATTGAAGGAGAAGCTCGGGACCCCACCTCTCTTAGCCCGACCTTCAACGGGAGAACAATTATTCACATACTTAGCCATTTCTCCAGCGGCAGCAAGAAGCGGTCTTAGTAAAAGAAGAAGGTACTTCACAAAACCCTATCTATTTCATAAGTCATGTTTTAATAGATGCCGAGACACGATATCCGGATGTGGATAAACAAGCCTTAGCACTTGTAATCGCATCTCGGAAACTCGACCATACTTCCAAGCTCATCCAATTGTAGTCTTGACCAACTTCCCGTTGAAGAAGATACTACGTAAAACCAGACTTAGCCGGAAGAATGGTCACATGGGCTATTGAGTTGAGCGAGTATCAAATTGAGTATAGAACTCGTCCAGCCATAAAGGGACAAGTTCTGGCCGACTTCATTCTTGAGAATAGCATGCCTAGTTCGGGAGTACAAAATTCACCCGGTCCAGTAGTTATGGACTTTACATGTTGACGGCTCAAGCAACTCTTCTGGGGAGTGGAGCAGGACTAATGCTTATCAGCCCGGATGGATTCACTATTCATTATGCTTTAAGATTCAACTTTAAAGCCTCTAATAATGAGGCCGAGTATGAAGCCCTACTAGCAGGGACTAAGACTTGCCCGAGCCCTAAGAGTCCGAGAATTGGAAGTCCGAAGCGACTCGCAGTTGATCGTGAATCAAGTTCGTGGCGTGTACGAGGCAAAGGAAACAAGAATGGCAAATTACTTAGCCAAAATTGATGATTGTCGCCATTATTTCGATCATCTTGAGATAAAGCAAATTCCGAGAAAGGAAAATGAAGTAGCAGATGAGTTATCCAAGTTGGCTTTATCCAAATATTCGACCTTAGGCTCAGCCGTTTATATTGAACAGCTTAGAAATTCCTAGCATTCGGGAGGCCGAGGCGATGGATATTGAAGAAGAGCCTAGTTGGATGAACCCAATAATATCATATTTGAAGAACGATATCCTTCCGGAAGACGTCAAGGAGGCTAAGGCAGTTAAAAATCAAGCAGCGAAGTTCACCATTATTGAAGAACAACTTTATAAAAGATCGGTCACACAGCCTCTTCTAAAGTGTGTTGGCCCTTCTCAAGCTCAATATGCCTTAGCCGAAGTACACGAAGGAATATGTGGAGCGCATATGGGAGGCCGAGCTTTGGCCCATAAAATAATACGCCAAGGCCTTTATTGGCCGACTATTCGTAAAGATGCCGTGGAATATGTCGTAAAATGCAAGCAATGTCAACTTCATGCATCTGTTCGAAGACTCCGGCTGTCCCTCTTACATCTGCTCTCCAGTCCGATTCCCTTCGCCATGTGGGGAATGGATCTGGTGGGAAAGCTCCCTAAGGCCGCCAACAATAGAGAATATTTGGTCGTGGCAATCGACTATTTCACTAAGTGGGTGGAAGCCGAACCTCTCTCATCCATTACTGAGAAACAAATGGAGAAGTTCTTTCAAGAAAGAATCATCTACAGATTTGGAATCCCAAAGATCCTTGTGACTGACAATGGAAGGCAATTTATCGGAGCCGGCTTCAAGAATTTTTGTGAAAGATATCACATCGAGCATAGAACATCATCCGTGGCGTATCCGCAGAGCAATGGGCAAGTTGAAATAACCAATCGGACGCTGTTGGATGGAATAAAAAAGCGCTTGGAGACAAGTCGAACCAAATGGGTGGAAGAATTACCAAGCGTCCTTTGGTCATATCGCACCACGGCTAGAACTCCTACGGGAGAAACACCTTTTCGGCTAGCCTACGGCACGAAGCACTTGTCCCGGTGGAGGTATTGGCGGAATCAAAGAGATATACCGACTTCAATGAAGAAGCAAACGAAGAAGGCTTGAAGAGTAATCTTGATCTAATAGACGAAGCACGGAGCATGTCGAATACCGGAATCAAAGATATCAAAACCGAGTAGCTGGATACTTCAATGCTCGGGTAAAAAATAGAAGACATCGTACGGGTGACTTAGTGCTCCGCAAAGTTGCCGGCTTCAGACCCAAGAAACCAAGGCAAGCTCTCACCCACATGGGAAGGGCCTTATCTCGTCGAACAAGAGACGAAACCAGGAACCTACAAGCTAAAAAGCTTGGCCACGGGCGAGACAATTGATCGAACTTGGAATTCCATGAACCTTCGGAAATTCTATCAATAGAATTAATCCAAATATGTAACATTTGCAAGGTAAAGTCGAAAGACCATTTGATTTTCAATAAATCCACGTCTTCATTGTCGACATCTATCTCTTCGAATTATTCAATGGCGTTACACTCGGGACCTCGCTCGGGTAGCCACACGGGAGTTTTCCCCACCTCTCATGAAAGTCCAAGTGAGACTCTCATGAGATGGAATTATTCAATGGCGTTACACTCGGGACCTCGCTCGGGTAGCCACACGGGAGTTTTCCCACCTCTCATGAAAGTCCAAGTGAGACTCTCATGAGATGGAATTATTCAATGGCGTTACACTCGGGACCTCGCTCGGGTAGCCACTCGGGAGTTTTCCCCACCTCTCATGAAAGTCCAAGTGAGACTCTCATGAGATGGAATTATTCAATGGCGTTACACTCGGGACCTCGCGTCGGCCCCGAGTTTTCCCACCTCTCATGAAAGTCCAAGTGAGACTCTCATGAGATGGAATTATTCAATGGCGTTACACTCGGGACCTCGCTCGGGTAGCCACACGGGAGTTTTCCCCACCTCTCATGAAAGTCCAAGTGAGACTCTCATGAGATGGATTATTCAATGGCCCACCGCCGAGCCCAGTCCACCTCTCATGAAAGTCCAAGTGAGACTCTCATGAGATGGAATTATTCAATGGCGTTACACTCGGGACCTCGCTCGGGTAGCCACTCGGGAGTTTTCCCCACCTCTCATGAAAGTCCAAGTGAGACTCTCATGAGATGGAATTATTCAATGGCGTTACACTCGGGACCTCGCTCGGTAGCCACTCGGGAGTTTTCCCCACCTCTCATGAAAGTCCAAGTGAGACTCTCATGAGATGGAATTATTCAATGGCGTTACACTCGGGACCTCGCTCGGGTAGCCACTCGGGAGTTTTCCCCACCTCTCATGAAAGTCCAAGTGAGACTCTCATGAGATGGAATTATTCAATGGCGTTACACTCGGGACCTCGCTCGGGTAGCCACACGGGAGTTTTCCCCACCTCTCATGAAAGTCCAAGTGAGACTCTCATGAGATGGAATTATTCAATGGCGTTACACTCGGGACCTCGCTCGGGTAGCCACTCGGGAGTTTTCCCCACCTCTCATGAAAGTCCAAGTGAGACTCTCATGAGATGGAATTATTCAATGGCGTTACACTCGGGACCTCGCTCGGGTAGCCACTCGGGAGTTTTCCCCACCTCTCATGAAAGTCCAAGTGAGACTCTCATGAGATGGAATTATTCAATGGCGTTACACTCGGGACCTCGCTCGGGTAGCCACTCGGGAGTTTTCCCACCTCTCGACCTCTCATGAAAGTCCAAGTGAGACTCTCATGAGATGGAATTATTCAATGGCGTTACACTCGGACCTCGCTCGGGTAGCCACTCGGGAGTTTTCCCCACCTCTCATGAAAGTCCAAGTGAGACTCTCATGAGATGGAATTATTCAATGGCGTACACTCGGGACCCGCCGGGTAGCCACTGGAGTTTTTCCCACCTCTCATGAAAGTCCAAGTGAGACTCTCATGAGATGGAATTATTCAATGGCGTTACACTCGGGACCTCGCTCGGGAGCCACTTTCCCCACCTCTCATGAAAGTCCAAGTGAGACTCTCATGAGATGGAATTATTCAATGGCGTACACTCGGACCCGCTCGGGAGCCACTGGGAGTTTTCCCCACCTCTCATGAAAGTCCAAGTGAGACTCTCATGAGATGGAATTACTCAATGGCGTTACACTCGGGACCTCGCTCGGGTAGCCACTCGGGAGTTTTCCCCACCTCTCATGAAAGTCCAAGTGAGACTCTCATGAGATGGAATTATTCAATGGCGTTACACTCGGGACCTCGCTCGGGTAGCCACTCGGAGTTTTCCCCACCTCTCATGAAAGTCCAAGTGAGACTCTCATGAGATGGAATTATTCAATGGCGTTACACTCGGGACCTCGCTCGGGTAGCCACTCGGGAGTTTTCCCCACCTCTCATGAAAGTCCAAGTGAGACTCTCATGAGATGGAATTATTCAATGGCGTTACACTCGGGACCTCGCTCGGGTAGCCACTCGGGAGTTTTCCCCACCTCTCATGAAAGTCCAAGTGAGACTCTCATGAGATGGAATTATTCAATGGCGTTACACTCGGGACCTCGCTCGGGTAGCCACTCGGGAGTTTTCCCCACCTCTTACGAAAATCCAAGTGAGACTCTCATGAGATGGAATTTTATCCATGAGATACATTTCTCCCCAAGACCTTCATTCGGGACCATATTCGGGACCATTTGTAATAAAGGCTCGGGAGAAATCAAAACATCGTCAACCCTAAGGCATTACGCTAAGGGAGAAGACACACGAGACCAGTCAACAGAGAAGCTTAATGCCTCAGTTTGAATAAAACAACAAGTTAAGCTACTATTCAAAACATTTGGCCACAAGGACCAATATTACAGAGAAAGCGCAAAGTTGCGCAAAATTCAAACATTGTTTATAAAAATTCCAAACGTTTCTCAGAAACGGAAGGAAGAAAAGGTTGAAGTCTTTCACTTCTCAGGAGAATTCTCAAGTTCGGGAGGATTGTCTTCACCAAGCCCGTCGCCACCGGGAGCTTCCTTCTCAAGACTCTCTCCAGAGCCCACCGCTTGATCTTCATCAACATAGAGAAAAGGGTCGGGAGGGCTGAAGGGTTCTTGGCATTTAACCCCTTCGGGTACGGCTCTTTCAAGAGTCTCATAAACCCTACCGTCTAGCATTCCGCCTAATTCCTTCGGGTTAGGAATATCGACCCGTCGGAGAACAGCAGTGAAAGCGTCATTAAGCCCGAGGCGGTAGGTAGAAGCAGAGAGAGCCACCTGGAGATTCTTGAACCGAGAAGTGCCGAGGTAAGAAGTGATGATCTCTTTCCGGACCACCTCGGGCACCTCATCGGCACTGACGGGGAGTTTACCAGCTCGGACTTCTTCGCGAAGTTGCACGGCAATGGACTCCATCTCAGCTTTCTCGCGCCTTAACTTCTCCATTTCTTGAAGGGCCTCTTCCAAATTTTCCTTGGCCTCGGAGAGTTCCCCCTTGAGAGCCGCCTTGCTTCGGGATATCTCCTTCAGCTTCAAGCTCCTTTCTTCGTCACATTTCTTCAAAGACCCGACAGCCTTAATAGACCGTAAAAGGTCCAGCAGCGGTGCGTTCCTGATCTTCCTTCAGCTCTCGAAGCTGATCTCTCAAGTGCTCGGAACGAATCAGGCACTCGCCCATGTAATGCGCCCCTCCAGAGAAGAACCTGGAGAAAATACGGAATACCATGTTAAAGAAATCACTTG
Organism: Hakea prostrata; assembly: GCF_041222555.1. Taxonomy (NCBI): domain Eukaryota; kingdom Viridiplantae; phylum Streptophyta; class Magnoliopsida; order Proteales; family Proteaceae; genus Hakea; species Hakea prostrata. The sequence continues at coordinate 30,075 of NW_028291355.1, forward strand.
GAGAACTATGAGGGACTAAGGACGGAGAATTACCTGTAGGCGTTGGCATAGAATTTGTCATCCGAAAGATCCTTCAGATACTTTCGGTCCGAAGGGATCATCCCCTCAAGAAGCCAAGATCTGGCAGCGTTGGAGTCCCCCAGCACGGTGTCGGAGGAAGTCAGATCCCAGCCGGGAACGAAGACAGGGGACTTTTGGGAGTCCTCCTCAACGGCCTTCTCACTCTCCCGAGCCCTCTTCAAGGGCCTTCCCGAGCGGCTTGAAGGAGAGGCCTGGGGAATACCTATCTCAGGAGGCCCCCCTCCCAAGGAGATGCTCTTCCTTGCGGTCTTCTTGCCCGAAGGCTTGGACGAACCTGGAGCGCCGAGAGCTTGGACGACGGGACCCGTGTCCGTAGCACCACCTTTCTTCGCTGGCTTTCGGGCGAAAGCCTCTTTGACATTCCCAGTTGTCAATGCCCGAAGAGCGTCGATGTCCAATTTGCTAGACACTGCGACAACAAACGAAGAAAGTCAGAAAGTGCGAAGATAAGAAAAATATACAAAATTGAAGAATGTCAATGAAGAAGGGGCTCACCCGGAGAAAAGCCCCACAACTGAAGAGCAGACGGATACTCAGGTAAATATCCGTGAACTGCGGCTGAATCTCCGCCAACTTGGATGATCTTTTCTAAAGCCGCTTCTTCGGCGGCGGATAACTCAATGAGATTATTGAGTCCTTTAAGATCAGAGTTGGATTTCTTCACAAAAGAAGTTGGGAATGGCGGCGGAACTGGGGGCTGGCAAAAGAAAAAGTGATGTCTCCACCCTTTGGTGGAGGTAGGCATAGACTTCGGCAAAATGATGTTGCCTGACCAATCCACAGCGTCGGTTGCCCGACGAAGAAGAGAGAGCCAACCCCCTTTTGATTGACTCTTAACTTCGAAGAAACGCAGAAGAAGGGGGAATGTTGGCTCGACTCCAACATTGTGACAAAAACCAACAAAGCAAGAAACACTTCTCCAACTATTTGGAATAAGGTTGGAGGGAGAAATTCCGTAATGAACGAGAAGGTCTTCAAAAATTTTCTGAATTGGAAGGCGAAGACCTCCTAAGAAAGCATCGTAATAAAGGGAGAAGGCCCCGTTCGGGGGCTCTCCAACCCGACTAGAAGAAGACAGGAGCTGAAAGAGATAGTCCTTTGGAATTTCACAGAAATCCCTTAGACGCTGGAGATGTTTGGGGCTGAGATCTCCGGGATAGAACTCGGGACCCGAAGACTTGAGATCATAGTCAATGTGAGAGGGTGTCTTAGGTTTGTTCCTTTCTTCGAGAATTGCCTCTTCGGAAAGCAATTCAGAGAAAATAAAAGGAGGCCAACGATTGTGGCAATCCGGGGACGAGAAAGGGGTGGGCGAGGCAAATAATGTCTCGACTCACTCGGAATTTACTAGGAGATTGATTAATACTATCAACTTCCCGCTCATCCGAAGAATCCATAGAAAGACCAAGGTTGACTAAGTCCGTTCCTAAGTCGGAGCAAAGAGGTTCTTGGTCAAGAGGGTCGTCCCTAGCTAAGTCAGCAGTTGCTCTCACAATACGAGAGTCAGAAGAGCCTGAGAAAGCATCTTCACTAGAATAATGCATGGATTGGGTTCAGGAAGACGTCTCAGGACTGGAGATCGTGGCAGTTGGGACCTCCAGTCGGGAGGGGGCTCGGGCTATTTCCTTGCCTTTTCTTAAATTATCCATAATACGGAAATGACAAAGGAAAGAAATGAAGAAAAGTTAGAGAAAACTTACTGGTTTGAAGATTGGAATAGCGAGTTGGAGAAAGCAAGCAACGCAGTCAGGGGACTTCAGAGGGAGTTTGCAAGCAAAAAATTGAAAATGAGGATTGAACCTCTATTTATAGTGAGGAGGAGGAAGATGAAGAGACACATCCAACGGCTGTGAATCAAGCAAAGCGACGGTTGAGATCTGGAACATGAAAGGTCGCGATCCAACGACCAACAATGAATAGACACAACGGTCGAGATTAAGGGACTCAAGATCTCAATCAAACGGCCCTTGATCGAATAGATCAACGGCTGAGATAACACGACCATTCGCATATCAGAAGCAGCAATAAGTATGAATTAATACGACGGTTGGGAATTACGAAGGCCTTGGAGAAATAATGGCTCTCATTCAAGACGACGTCCTAAAGTTTCTCCAAGAAGAAAGAAAATTTTCTAAGAAGCTCGGGAGTAACATTCCATACGTTCGAGAAGTCAATCGCACGGAATGGGGGGCTCGTTGTGGGGAAATAAGGTCCCGATCATCCCCCCCTCGGGAGAGAGGCACCCCCCTCGGGAGAGATGCACCCCCCTCGGGGGTGGGAGAGATGCACCTCCCTCGGGTTGGTGCATCTCTTCCCTCATAAAGGGTCCCGAGTGCCTCACTCGGGACAGATGCACCTCTCTTGGTTATCTGATTTCTTCCTTGAAGAAGGTCCCGAGGGCCTCATTCGGGAGAGATGCCTCCCTCTTGGGCAGGTTCATTTATTCGTTGGAGAAGTGCCACACATGGGAAAAATATCCAACTCTAGCATTTCTCAGAAGACTCTCTTGACTAAGTCAAGAAGAGTTAGTTACGCATAAACACTCAGCCTATCTATTCTGGGAATTGGGGAGGTGAGTCAGCATAACGGCGTTATCAGGTGCGACAAAGAAGGAGCCGTTATTCCACTACTCCACTCACTCCTCAACTATCGATCCGGAATTTAAGGAATCGCCGCCTCCAGGTAACTTCTATATAAACCTGCCTCCAACATGGAGAAAGGTAACGAGAACTTTCATCTGAGTACTTACTCATTACATTCTTGAGAACGCTCTCAAGAACCATTATTGTTGCTTAGGCTGACTTGAGCGTCGGAGGCGGTTCCCCGGCCAAAACTAGGCCGGACCGTTCTTGCTTTCTTTGTGTGTGCAGGCACCCCAGTTATTCCAACTTGGTTGGAGAGCTCTTAAGGTGGTCATCTCAATATCCGGATTCACGGAGGTGTCTAGGCAATTTTTTTTCCTTTTTCACTATTCATTATGCTTTAAGATTCAACTTCAAAGCCTCTAATAATGAGGCCGAGTATGAAGCCCTACTAGCAGGACTAAGACTTGCCCAAGCCCTAAGAGTCCGAGAATTGGAAGTCCGAAGCGACTCTCAGTTGATCGTGAATCAAGTTCGTGGCGTGTACGAGACAAAGGAAACAAGAATGGCAAATTACTTAGCCAAAATTGATGATTGTCGCCATTATTTCGATCATCTTGAGATAAAGCAAATTCCGAGAAAGGAAAATGAAGTAGCAGATGAGTTATCCAAGTTGGCTTTATCCAAATATTCGACCTTAGGCTCAGCCGTTTATATTGAACAGTTAGAAATTCCTAGCATTCGGGAGGCTGAGGCAATGGACATTGAAGAAGAGCTTAGTTGGATGAGCCCAATTATAGCATATTTGAAGAATGATATCCTCCCAGAAGATGTCAAGGAAACTAAGGCAGTTAAAAATCAAGTAGCGAAGTTCACCATTATTGAAGAACAACTTTATAAAAGATCGGTCACACAGCCTCTTCTAAAGTGTGTTGGCCCTTCTCAAGCTCAATATGCCTTAGCCGAAGTACACGAAGGAATATACTGAGCGCATATGGGAGGTCGTGCTTTAGCCCACAAAATAATACGCCAAGGCCTTTATTGGTCGACTATTCAGAAAGATGCCGTGGACTATGTCAGAAAATGCAAGCAAGTCGAAAGACCATTTGATTCTCAATAAAGTCTACGTCTCCATTTTTGATATACTTTTTCTTGAAAAGAAAGTTATAGCGAAGAAGACACAAGCACTTCTTAAGAAGAGCCCAGGAGAGTTCTTAACAAGCTTAAGAACCCAGGAGCGCTCTTCAAATCAACGAAGAACCTAAGAGAGTTCAAAGGCGTTACACTCGGGACCTCGCTCGGGTAGCCAGTCAGGAGTTTTCCCCACCTCTTATGAAAGTCCAAGTGAGACTCTCATGAGATGGAATTATTCAATGGCGTTACACTCGGGACCTCGCTAGGGTAGCCAGTCGGGAGTTTTCCCCACCTCTTATGAAAGTCCAAGTGAGACTCTCATGAGATGGAATTATTCAATGGCGTTACACTCGGGACCTCGCTCGGGTAGCCAGTCGGGAGTTTTCCCCACCTCTTATGAAAGTCCAAGTGAGACTCTCATGAGATGGAATTATTCAATGGCGTTACACTCGGGACCTCACTCGGGTAGCCAGTCGGGATTTTTCCCCACCTCTTATGAAAGTCCAAGTGAGACTCTCATGAGATGGAATTATTCAACGGCGTTACACTCGGAACCTCGCTCGGGTAGCCAGCCGGAGTTTTCCCCACCTCTTATGAAAGTCCAAGTGAGACTCTCATGAGATGGAATTATTCAATGGCGTTACACTCGGGACCTCGCTCGGGTAGCCACTCGGGAGTTTTCCCCACCTCTTATGAAAGTCCAAGTGAGACTCTCATGAGATAGAATTATTCAATGGCGTTACACTCGGGACCTCGCTCGGGAGTTTTCCCCACCTCTTATGAAAGTCCAAGTGAGACTCTCATGAGGCTACCCGGGAGTTTTCCCCACCTCTTATGAAAGTCCAAGTGAGACTCTCATGAGATGGAATTATTCAATGGCGTTACACTCGGGACCTCGCTCGGGTAGCCACTGGGAGTTTTCCCCACCTCTTATGAATGTCCAAGTGAGACTCTCATGAGATGGAATTATTCAATGGCATTACACTCGGGACCTCGCTCGGGTAGCCACTCGGAGTTTTCCCCACCTCTTATGAAAGTCCAAGTGAGACTCTCATGAGATGGAATTATTCAATGGCGTTACGCTCGGGACCTCGCTCGGGTAGCCAGTCGGAAGTTTCCCCCACCTCTTATGAAAGTCCAAGTGAGACTCTCATGAGATGGAATTATTCAATGGCGTTACACTCGGGACCTCGCTCGGGTAGCCACTGGGAGTTTTCCCCACCTCTTATGAAAGTCCAAGTGAGACTCTCATGAGATGGAATTATTCAATGGCGTTACACTCGGGACCTCGCTCGGGTAGCCAGTCGGGAGTTTTCCCCACCTCTTATGAAAGTCCAAGTGAGACTCTCATGAGATGGAATTATTCAATGGCGTTACACTCGGGACCTCGCTCGGGTAGCCAGTCGGGAGTTTTCCCCACCTCTTATGAAAGTCCAAGTGAGACTCTCATGAGATGGAATTATTCAATGGCGTTACACTCGGGACCTCGCTCGGGTAGCCACTCGGGAGTTTTCCCCACCTCTTATGAAAGTCCAAGTGAGACTCTAATGAGATGGAATTATTCAATGGCGTTACACTCGGGACCTCGCTCGGGTAGCCACTCGGGAGTTTTCCCCACCTCTTATGAAAGTCCAAGTGAGACTCTCATGAGATGGAATTATTCAATGGTGTTACACTCGGGACCTCGCTCGGGTAGCCACTCGAGAGTTTTCCCCACCTCTCGTGAAAGTCCAAGTTAGACTCTCATGAGATGGAATTTCTAAGGCGTCACACTTGGGACCTCACTCGGGTAGTCACCCTTAATAAAGGCAATGGCATCTCTCGGAGAACCAGGCTGGGGGCTTCTCGACTCGACGAGACTTTAGAGAAATGATGGCTATCATTCAAGACGACGCATTGGAATTTCTTCAAAAGAAAAAACCTTCAAAGTGGTATGAGAAAAGCATTCCATACACTCGAGAAACCGATCGCACGGAATGGGGGGTTCTGTTGTGGGGAGCTAGTGTCCCGAGTCCCCATCTCTGGAGAGAAAGGCACCCCCGTGGGCGGGTGCATCTCATCCTTGAAGAAGGTCCCGAGGGCCTCATTCGGGAGAGATACCTCCTTCTTGGGCAGGCTCGTTTCTTCATTGGAGAAGGTCCCGAGGGCCTTATTCGGGAGAGATACCTCCCTCTTGGGCAGGCTCGTTTCTTCGTTGGAGAAGGTCCCGAGGGCCTCATTCGGGAGAGATACCTCCCTCTTGGGCAGGTTCATTTATTCGTTGGAGAAGTGCCACACTTGGGAAAAATATATATCTATATCCAACTCTAGCATTTCTCAGAAGACTCTCTTGACTAAGTCAAGAAGAGTTAGTTACGCATAAACACTCAGCATATCTATTCCGAGAATTGGGGAGGTGAGTCAGCATAACGGCATTTTTAGGTGCGACAAAGAAGGAGCCTTTATTCCACTACTCCACTCACTCCTCAACTATCGATCCGGAACTTAAGGAATCGCCGCCTCCAGGTAACCTCTATATAAACCCACCTCCTACATGGAGAAAGGTAACGAGAACTTTCATCTGAGTACTTACTCATTACGTTCTTGAGAACTCTCTCAAGAACCATTATTGTTACCTAGGCTGATTTGAGCGTCGGAGGCGGTTCCCCGGCCAAAACTAGGCCGGACCGTTCTTGCTTTCTTTGTGTGTGCAGGCATCTCAGTTATTCCAACTTGGTTGGAGAGCTCTTAAGGTGGTCATCTCAATATCCGACTCTCGAAGAAGTTCTAGACGCAACAACTAAAAACGTGAATCTGTAGATTTATGGGTATGAGGTGAAATCTAGAGATTTCACCCCTACTATAAAAGCGTTAAACATTTGAACTATGACTCAATAAATGTTTTATTCAGGACAAATTTACAAATTTCATTCCAATCAGGTTAACCAAACAGTTAATTTTATGAACATGACTCCACAGATTTGAAGTCTATAGATTTGAAATCTCTAGATTTTTGAAATCTCTAAACTCAAGTAACCAAACAGGCCCTAATAAATCATTCAAATCTCAGCTATGAAATCTTATATTAGATCTAAATGAATTTCAGGCCATGATTGTTTTGGGGTAAAAAATGTGAATGAAAATATAATCATCAAATATTTAAAGAATTGTAAGTAGTTCAAGCTTACAGAAGTTATTGTTATCAGTTTCAATATTTCACTTTCTTGCCCTTCCTTTCCTTCACTTCCAGTTCCTTTACTTGCCAAAACAATAAAAAAATAAAAAGAATCCTGATGTAAAATGAAAATTTATTTTCCAACTAAATTTAATTTAGGAGTTTAATTATTAAACATAATTCTTTTTACATTCCACATTCCAAATGAGAATGTAATTTTAATTACCAATAAAAAAAAAACACTACTAAATTAAAAACTCAAGAAATATCTGACTCCCTATCTTTAGTGAGAGTGCTGGTACTAAAATGGAATTTATTTGGAGGGAAAAGACAAAAAACAAAGGATGTAGAAAAGAGTTCAGATCCCCTCCCCCACTAGGTAAATATTTAAAATGAATGAAAATGATTTATCCAATAGGCACACTCCTATTTGTGTGGTTAAGAGATGATCCATCATACTACTATTATAAAAGTATAAACTCAAGGGACACGGTTACATTTTGTTTTTCTTTAATACTCCTCTGTATTTAATCAATTAGACAATTGTATTAGTAATAAATGATGTCATAACGGTCAATTAAAATTCTTGAAATTATTTGGATCAATTTAATTCTCAATTTCACCATTTTCTCATTTTTCAAAGAAATCATTAACAACCAAAGGAATATGAAGAGTTTCTTCTCAAAACCAAGAAATGTTAATTGAGGAAGAAGAAACTGCATTAAAAACATTTAATCTAAATCAAGTATTTAAAAGATGAACTTGTTCCAAATTCCAACCTTAGCTGTTGTTAACAGGTTCACTTATGCATAGGTCATTCAACTTCCATGGCCAATACATGGTGATTGATAAATACCTGTGCATTTGCACGTGACACTTTTACTGGTATTCTAAAAAGATCCTACTACTACTCGTTTAGGTCAAACTTCAAAGTGTTTGGAGTTGGAGTCTTAGCCCAGAGTACAACCTATTCTACTTTGCTTAACATGACATTTCACAATTGTCTATCATAGTATTATAGGCTATTCACTCTTACCACAACAAATAAAATGAAATTGTTTATTCACTGCCATTAATTTGAGGTTCCAGACCACTTGGGAATTGGAAAGAAGATTCTCAATGATTATAATTTGAGTTTTTTACAGGTTGTACATTTTAGTAGGGCTTAAACTCTGGGTTGCACATTTTCGTGCTCTAAATTAGAGATTTTACACTTTCAAAATTACAAATTGCACACTCTTAACATTCCATCCAAGATTTTGTTAAGTTATGAATAAAATAAATATATTAACCTCATTAGAGTCAAATGACATAACTAACTCCATTTAAACCCTTCCATACCAACACTTAGATGGGTGAAGGGATAATTCATTCACCCATCTTCTACTTACACGTCGCCGGAAATCACCACACCCCTGCTGGAAATTCCCACCGTCCCGACCAGAAAATCCCACTACCCATATTAAAATGTTCATTATATATATTGAGACTTCACAAACAATGATAGTATGAAATTAACTTAGCTTGAGCCTTCAATGGATAGAAATATGTTGGAAACCAACCTTAATATGCCAGAAAGTGCATGATCAAAAGCCCTCCCCTCAAATTAGCCAAACAGTTTTGTGTGGTTTAGTACTTTTTGAAGAGAGAAAGAGATAGAGAGATCTTCTCTAGTAGAGGACGGTGGGATTTTTCGACAAAGGTGAGGTGATTTTAGGCAAAGGTGGCAAGGTGTAGGTAAACAATAGGTCAGTCCCCTAACGGTTGTGTATGGAAGAGTTTATATAGGGTAAAATGTGAAAGTTAAAAAACTATCATAATTTTATTAATAAAAGATCAATCAGTTAGGATGGCCGAGTGGTCTAAGGCGCCAGACTCAAGTTCTGGTCTTCCTGAGAAGGCGTGGGTTCAAATCCCACTTCTGACATTATCCCTAATTTTCATCAAATATATATGTTTTATTAAGAATAACTTTTTTTTTTTAATTCTTCTGTCATATTTTCGATTTATACTTCTAAGCAAAGAAAAACATATTCAATTACACCATATCCTCCCATATACTTTCATTAAAAAATCTCTCCACTTATTTTGAGAATAATGAGAGAATGTTCTTTGCAATGAAATATAAGGGGTTTGGAGTTAATTGACGGGGCATGTGGCAATTGGCATCACATGTTCTATCATGGTAAAACATTTTGGCAAAAGTACCGGACCGAAAACTGCACAAAAAAATGAATTTCGCCCAGTTTGCCGAAAAATCGCTAAATATCACCGGAAAAATGCGGAATTGGCAGAAACTCAGCAAAAATCGGCAGTGAACCTGCAAAATGTCACCGACCGTGTTTAGCTTCAAGGTAAAAATCCTTCTATCACCGGAAAAATCCTTGCTTTGATGCAGAAGACTGAAGAAGAAGAAGAAGATGTGAAATATGCCCGAAATCCTTCCATCTTCTGATCTTCACTAATTCTTCACTTCTTCTCTTCTCTCAGTGCCGGAATCACCGAAACCACTGCCTAAAAAGTGTATCTAATTATCAATAGCCATAAGGGGTTTTTGTTGTAGTGACACCCAGTAAACGTGAGGCTTTGGATGAGTTAGGTGTTGGGTCCGGCCCATGGCCCATTAAAGCCATGTGGGGCCCATCTTTAAGTGAAGCAATAGGGTTTCTTTGAATGAAGTGAGATTTGAAGGAAATGGTCGTGGCACCTAGTTCTTCATATCCAACGGTCAGAATATCATTCTACCACAGTTCTCGGGAAGCCTCTCTGGTGACTTTTCTCCATTCTCTCTGATTTCCATCTATTTGATGATGTGGTTGTGATTCGTGTTCCTCTAGTGTTATCTAGAGATGGGATGTTGATAGTATACTCATTTTTATTATCACTTGGTAATAGTGGAAGTTTGGGTGGACTCCGATGACGGTCCCGTGGTTTTTACCCTTGCGGGTTTTTCCACGTTAAAAATTCATGTGTGTCTATTGTGGCTTGTGTGTTGAATGCTTGATCTATTACAGTTGTATTTGTTTCTTTAATTTACACTAGCATATTGTTTAGCTCCATCAAAGTAGTATCAAAGCTTGGTCGATAACTGTGTAAATTAAAATGGAAAGTACCTCAAGTACTATGATTAAGTTTAATGGATCAAATTGGTTGATTTGGAAGCCTATGATGGAAGATCTATTATTTTGTAGAGATTTATATGAACCTGTTGAAGGTAATATTAATCGACCATCAGAGATGTCTGAAGCTGAGTGGACCAAATTAAATAGGAAAACTATTGGCACGATCCGACAGTGGTTGGACATTATTGTTTTCCATCATGTTGCGAATGAGACATCGGCGGAAGAACTTTGGAAAAAGTTAGCGAGTCTTTATGAAAGGAAAACAGCTGGGACTAAAGCTTTTCTGATGAGAAAGCTTGTTAACATGAAGTTGAAGGAAAATACTTCAGTTACTGAACAAGACTATGATGCATCATGTAGTCGGGAACAGCAATATAACTGTGACGCATCATGTAGTATTCTCATATTCAATCTCTATTGGAAAAAACTGGGGCAATCACAACACAACAAAGAGAATCAACTTCAGAGCAGACAGGCTACACATTCTCACATTGCAAGGTCACAGGAGTGGAAAAATGCTTCTTAGTAAGGCCATGGGGTCCCTATGAAGGATGGTTTTCACCATGACTGAAATGTCTAGTGTTGTTCTGCCTCAGGGATGGGACGACTGGAATAAACCGTTTGCTCATAGGTATATATGCCATCAAGAGTCCGGATCATCTTCCAATCAGGGGGAGAATAATATGTTCTCATTATGCTCTCTTTCTTTCTTTTTAGTTATTTTTTTTATAGAATAAATAAATAATGGAAATTCGAATACAAGGAGAGGTACTGAAATTTTTTATCTCCTCGAACACATTTTCCCTTTATTATCTTTGTGAATTTGAATTCTTTTGGGAGAAAAACAAATTTTGAATTTTTTTTTTTTTGGTACTGGTGCTTTATTTATTTTGGCTGCAAGGGTTGAACCCAATACCTCTCCACTGAGAAGTATGGATCTTTACCATTCAACCAACCCTGTATTGGCAAGAATTTGAATTTTACATTGACTGATAATCCATCTCAACTCATCTCATGTTGTCTGTCTTGGGGTGTGCCAATTGTTAGGTCGTGTAAAATGTTAATGCCATAACAAACCATCAATGTGCTTAACTCTTGCTTGAAAATTAAATCCATAATGAAAACTTTTCTGATGGTCACCAAATGAGATTCTGGAACCCTAAATCATTCAAATCTCAGTTATGAAATCTTATATTAGATCTAAATGAATTTCAGGCTATGATTGTTTTGGGGGAAAAAATGTGAATGAAAATATAATCATCAAATATTTAAAGAGTTTTAAGTAGTTCAAGCTTAGAATCTACTTTTTATCAATTTCAATATTTCACTTTCCTGCCCTTCCCTTCCTTCCCTTCCAGTTTAAAAAAATCTTGATGTAAAATGAAAATTATTTTCCAACTAAATTTACTTTAGGTGTTTAATTATTACACAGAATTTTTTTTTTTTACATTCCAAATGAGAATGTAATTTTAATTACCAATAAAAAAAACACTACTAAATTAAAAACTCAGGAAATCTCTGACTCCCTATCTTTAGTGAGAGTGCTGGTACTGAAATGGAACTTACTTGGAGGGAAAAGACAAAAAACAAAGGATGTAGAAAAGAGTTCAGATCCCCTCCCCCACTAGGTAAATAATTAAAATGAATTATCTCATTTGGGCTTATCGGTAAGTACACCTTGGCTTGTGTTTGGTGATTTCAATGAATTACTTTGCAATGAGGATAAATTAGGTGGGATACCAAGATCCCAATCCCAAATGGATGCTTTTAGGATGACCATTGAAAATTGTAACCTAGTAGAGGTTAAGTGTACCGGCCCCAAATTTTCTTGGTCAAATAAAAGACAAGGGAGAGATCTGGTTAAAGAATGCTTGGACAGGGTTTTTGTGAATGTTGAATTTCTTGATATCTATGGAAGTATTCAGAGTCATAGGCATGCTATGGTGGGATCTGATCATACACCTTTGGAAATCACCTTACACCCTGCCCCTAAAAGGCCCAGCAGATTTCACTATGAAACTAAATGGGAGGACCATCCTGACCTTTCTAATCAAATTACTTTAGGTTGGAAGGCCCCTAGCCTTGGATCCCCTTCTTATAAGCTACATCAAAAAATTAAAAGTTGCACCAAAGCACTCAAGATCTGGAGCAAGGCAACCTTCCAGAATGCATCAATGGAGATTGCAAAGTTATCCGAGCTTCTGGAAATTTGCCAACAACAAACACCATCTAATTCCACGATAGGGAAGAACTTGAATTAAAGCGAAATATTGAAAAACAACTCCTAGCCGAGGAAAAATTCTGATGTCAAAGGTCTAGGGTTCTCGGCTTTCTTGAAGGGGACCGAAACACAAAGTTTTTTCATGCCTCCACCACCCAAAGGAGACAGGAGAATTCTATTACCAAGCTTAAGGATAGTTTGGGACATTGGATGACTGAGGAATCACAAATTCACTCTGAAATCTGTTCTCATTCTCATCTCTCTTTTCTTCTTCCTCTCCCCACCCTCCCCAGGAGTTTCTTTCTAGTACTCCTCCATGCATTACAGCTTCAAACAATTCATCTCTTTGCTCCCCTTTCTCACCTGAGGAAATTAAAAGAACCCTTTTCCAAATGAAGGGAACAAAAGCCCCAGGTTTTGATGGTCTTCCTGCCTGGTTTTACCAGAGACACTGGGACATTATTGGTCCTGACCTTATCCATGGTGTGCAACATTTCTTCATAGGGAGTCATATGCTTAAGAGCCTTAACAAAACAATCATCTCCCTTATTCCTAAAAGGCACCACCCCTAGGATGTATCCCATTTCAGACCCATCAGTCTATGTACCACTCCCTACAAAGTCATAGCAAAATGTTTGGCTAATCATCTTAAACCTATTTTGAGGTCCATCATTAGCCAGACTCAAAGTGCCTTTGTCCCAGGAAGAGCCATTACAAATAATATTTATCTGGCCCATGAGTACCTCCATTTTCTCAAAAAATCAAAATCAACCACAGGGTACATGGCTTTCAAAATGGATTTGTGCAAGGCCTATGACAAATTAGAGTGGTCATTTATTGAATCTACTTTGAAACATTTGGGATTTGCTGATTTGTGGGTCCAGTGGGTTATGCAATGCATCACCACTGTGGAGTTTCAGATCAAAATCAATGGTGCTCTCTCTAGGAAAATTGTGCCTCACCGTGGTATTAGGCAAGGATGCCCATTGAGTCCTTATATTTTCATCTTATGCCATGAGACTCTATCCCAAAGACTCACATCTAATGGAGGCATTCCCAGGCTCCCAGGTATCCGAATTGCTCGAAATGGTCCTGAACTTAATCATTTATTCTTTGCAGATGATTGTATGTTGTTTTCCCCAACTTCAGTCTCTAATGCCTCACAGATTAATGTCCTCCTACAAGATTTTGAATTAGTTTCGGGGCTACATATCAATCCAGAGAAATCATCTATCCTTTTTAGTTCTAGAACCCCACAATCTTTGCGCGAGGACATAGTCTCCACCTTGGACATCAAGGAAGCCCACTCCCATGGGACGTACCTAGGTCTCCCCTTCCTCCATTGGGAAATCCAAGATCCAGGACTTTCTCCTTTGTTCTTGATAGACCGATTTCCAAGTTAACGAGTTGGAAAGGGAAATTTCTATCTCAAGCGGGGAAGGAAATTTTGATCAAAGCGGTGGCTTTTGCCCTACCGGTCTACACCATGTCTTGTTTCCTCATCCCCAATGAACTATGCAACCAGATGAATCAAAAAATTCGGCAATTTTGGTGGAAAGATGACCATGGGAAAGGCCTTTTTTGGGTCAAGTGGGAAACTCTTTGTAAAGGTAAGAGTGAGGGTGGCCTAGGTTTTAGGGACGTCCATTGTTTTAACAAAGCATTGCTGGCAAAACAATATGGCGTTTGCTAACCAACCCTGATTCTCTATGGGCCCAAATTATGCATGCAAAATACATCAAAGACACCCCTTTTCTTGAATGCATTGCTCCCTCTTATAGCTCTTGGGGATGGCGAAGCATACTTGTGGGGAAGGAGGTCCTCAAACAAGGTTTGGTTAAACAAGTAGGTAATGGGCTACCATTAACATTTACAAGGACCCTTGGCTCCCTTCTTTACCTTTTAAAGGTATTTCTTCTCCTCCCCAAGGCCACAGCCCAATGTGGGTCCAAAATCTTATTGGGTGGCCTGAAGCACAATGGGATATCCAATTAGTACAATCACTCTTCACACCCATTGAAGTAAATGCTATTTTGAAAATCCCCATCCTTTCTAGTGACTCCCTTGATAGATGGATTTGGTACAAAAACAAAAATGGTGTTTTTTCTGTTAGATCTGCTTATTTCCAATGCTTGGCTATGGCAGACTCTCAAGGTAATATTGCTTCAACATCCTCTTCCTCTAAATTTTGGAAACAAATATGGCACATCCCCACTCTTCCCAAAATCAAACATTTTTTGTGGAGATCATCTCATGAACTCATGAAGCAATTGCGACAAGTAATTCCTTATTTGTTAGACATGTTATTTCAGCTCCTTTATGTCTGGTTTGTGGGTGTGGGAAGGAAAGTGCTTGTCATGCCTTATTTTTTTGCTCCCATGCAAAATGTTGCTGGGAACTCTCTCCTTTGCGCATCGACACTTCAGAATTTAGAGGAAGTCATATTCATGATTGGATGGCTTTTATCCACACAAAAGTTAAGGATTGCAATGATTTAGATAGAGTCAACCAAATTTGGAGTGCCTTAGCTTGGAGTATTTGGAACACTAGAAATGCTTATCTCTTTCGTGGTATTGATGCTTCGGTTACTTGCACTATGACTCACTTTTCTTTTCTGTATGCAGATATACAAAATCTCAACAAAAGGATTGGCGATGTTAGCGGAAGACAACTGATTGCTTTAATTCCTCCTCTGGAAGATGTGAGATATTTTCAGGTAGCTGTGGATGGTTCTTGGGATGGGGACACGAGCAAGGGCAGTAGGAGTTGCATCTTATGGGATTCAGCTGGCATTTTTGTCGCAGCACAATGTTTTGGTTGCTTGGGTAGCTCGGCAGCAATTCTTGAGCTTCAAGCTATTAGAGATGGCTTACTTATTGAGCGAACTTTAGGAGTTTCCAATCTCCAAGTACATTCAAATTTTCTGCCAGCAATTTTGGCACTTCAGGGTGCTCATAGTTCCTTAGATTGGATTTTTCTTAGTTTAGTTTTTGAGATTTTGCGACTCTCCCAAGAGTTCAACTATGTTCATTTTAATTTCATCAACAGGTCATGTAATAGGTTTGCTGATTTCCTTGCTAAGGGAGCCCGTAGCTTCTCTCTTTCTAGATCATGGTGGAATGTCCCACCTATTTTCATGATTGATCAGTCATTGTTATTGTCCAGGTCTCCTGGCTTAAACTCTTTTATTTAATGAAACTTTTACCCTTTGACCAAAAAAAATAATTAAAATGAATGAAAATGATTTATCCAATAGGCCCCACTCCTATTTGTGTGGTTAAAAGATAATCCATCATACTACTATTATAAAAGTATGAACTCAAAGGACACGGTTGGTTACCAAAAAAAAAAAAGGACACGGTTACATTTTGTTTTTCTTTAATACCCCTTTATATTTAATCAATTAGACATTTGTATTAGTAATAAATGATGTCATAACGGTCAATTAAAATTCTTGAAATTATTTGGATCAATTTAATTCTCAATTTCACCATTTTCTCATTTTTCAAAGAAATCATTAACAACCAAAGGAGTATGAAGAGTTTCTTCCAAAAACCAAGAAATGTTAATTGAGGAAGAAGAAACTGCATTAAAAACATTTAATCTAAATCAAGTATTTAAAGATGAACTTATTCCAAATTCCAACCTTAGTTGTTGTTAACAAGTTCACTTATGCATAGGTCATTCAACTTCCATAGTTCCATGGCCAATACATGGTGATTGATAAATACATGTACATTTACACGTGACTGTTTTACTAGTACTCTTAAAAATAGATCCTACTACTACCCGTTTAGGTCAAACTTCAAAGTGTTTGGAGTTGGAGTCCAGCCCAGAGTACAACCCATTCTACTTTGCTTAACATGACGTTTCACAGTTGTCTATTAATCTATTATAGTATTATAGGCTATTCACTCTTACATAAAAAATATAAAAAGGTTTATTCCCTTGCCATTAATTCTCAATGATTATAATTTTAGTTTATTACAGGTTGTACGTTTTAGTAGGGCTTAAACTCTGGGTTGCCTGTATTAGTGCTCTAAATTAGAGACTGTACACTTTCAAAATTACAAATTACACTCTTAACATTCTACCCAAGATTCTGTTAAGTCATGAATAAAATAAATATATTAACCTCATTAGAGTCAAATGACATAACTAACTCCATTTAAACCCTTCCATACCAACCCTTAGATGGGTGAAGGGATAATTCATTCACCCATCTTCTACTTACACGTCGCCGGAAATCACCACACCCCTGCTGGAAATTCCCACCGTCCCCTACCAGAAAATCCTACCACCCATCTTAAAATGTTCATTATATATATTGAAACTTCACAAACAATGATGGTATGAAATTAACTCAGCCGAGAAGAGCCTTCAAAGGAGAGAAATATGCTGAAAACCAACCTTAATATGCCAGAAAGTGCATGGTCAAAAGCCCTCTCCTCAAATTAGCCAATAGTTTTGTGTGGTTTAGTACTTTTTGAAGAGAGAGAGACAGAGACAAAGAGATTTTCTCTAGTAGAGGATGGTGGGATTTTTCGACAAAGGTGAGGTGATTTTAGGCAAAGGTGGCAAGTTGTAGGTAAACGATAGGTCAGTCACCTAACGGTTGTGTATGGAAGGGTTTATATAGGGTAAAATGTGAAAGTTAAAAACTTGTTATAAGTTTACTGTTAAAAACCAAATTAGTCAGGATGGCCGAGTGGTCTAAGGCGCCAGACTCAAGTTCTGGTCTTCGTGAGAAGGCGTGGGTTCAAATCCCACTTCTGACATTTTTTTTAATTCTTCTTTCATATTTTCGATTTATACTTCTAGGAAAGAACAACATATTCAATTGCACCATATCCTCCCATATACTTTCATTAAAAAAATCCCTCCATTTTTTTGAGAATAATGAGAGAATGTTCTTTGCAATGAAACATAAGGGGTTTGGAGTTAATTGAAGGGGCATGTGGCAATTGGCATCACATGTTCTATCATGGTAAAACATTTCGGCGAAAGTACTGAACCAAAAGTTGCGCCAAAAAATGAATTGCGTCCAGTTCGCCTAAAAATTGCTAAATATCACCGGAAAAATGCCAAATTGGGGAAAACTCGGCAAAAATTGACAGTAAACCTGCAAAATGTCGCCAACCGTGTTCAGCTTCATGGTCGAAATCCTTCTATCACCGGCGAAATCCTTGCTTTGATGGAGAAGACTAAAGAAGAAGAAGATGTGAAAACATTTTGGCAAAAGTATTGAACCGAAAGCTGCACCAAAAAATGAATTGCGTCCAGTTCACTGAAAAATTACTAAATATCACCGAAAAAATGCCGAATTGGGGAAAACTCGGCAAAAATCGACAGTTAACCTGCAAAATGCGCCGCGGTTGTCGCGAGCGCTTCATGGTCGAAATCCTTCTATCACCAGGAAAAATCCTTGCTTTGATGGAGAAGATGTGAAATATGCCCAAAATCCTTCCCCATCTTTTGTTGTTCACTTGTTCTTCACTTCTTCTCTTCTCTCAGTGCCAGAATCACCGAAACCACTACCTGAAATAGAAACCTTCGTTGAAACCACCGTCTATTTCTCCTCTTTTTATTTGTTTAAAATCTCTGTGAAGAGTGAAGATGTGACGCCGGAACCACCGCTTGAAACTTATCCGGCTATCCCACACGCAAAGAGAAGAAATATCTCTGACGCACCACTTTAAAAAATGAAAAGACCTCTGATGCACCTGTCACGCCCCACCCAACCAAATCCGGCCATACTCGAATACCCGTGGGAGTGATACACCGCAGGACCTAGGTTCAGTGACAATTCCATACAACACAATATATAGCATAATTAAAAGGACAAGAATAAATCAAGTTCAAGTATAAAGTTATCAAACTTGATTGATCAAAAGGTTACAGTCATCCATTATCTAAAGTTAATCAAAATGGACATCAGAGTTTGAAGGAAGCATAGTTTGTTGCAACGGAAATTAAACAAAACTGATTCCCTAATGGAATCCAACCTCATAAGAATAGTCTTTGCACGAACATGAAGCTCCATGCATGTCTACATCTTCTTCAGTCACTCCTTCAAGAAAGCCTGCCGACAACGAATCCTCCACTTGGAAGGAGTCCTCATAACCTACAGAATATTCTAATAGACATAGACATATAAAAAGGAATGAGTTCAACAGAACTCAGTGAGGTCAACTCAACATCTTATCATACATTCGTCCACAAGATTCCACATCATATCATGCATTCGTACACAAGATTCCACATCACACATATAGCTTGAGTATCGATAATGTAATTAATGATAGTGATATGATGTATGAATGATTATGATATTATGCTCATAACTCTATCATGAGGTCTCTATGGTAGACACGCATTAAGTTTGTACACCAATCTCCTTTAGGCGGTCTCAGTCACTCTCCCTCAACAAGAGACGTCTATAGGGTTCTCCGCGGTTGTTGGGTAAAGTCCTGTCAAGCCATGGTTGGGGTATAGGTCACCACTCTCTCACATCACCATTTGGTATGAGATTGGCGCGTGTCAAGGATAATCTTAGCCAAGTGCAAAGTCATACAATCTCATACTACATATGGTCCGGATATCTCCCCTCATGCCTAGTGCCCTTTTGGTTCAATACCTTTCCACCTATGAATGGAATCCTCAACGGGAGGCATCTGTTGGATCCCATTCCTTAACCTAGTGGTCGTCCACATATAATGGACAGGATGCTCTCCATGTCCTCTCACGGATCATTTTACCAGTCTTGAGCGCCCAGGAGCCCTTATCTATTATATGCAACCCTACCTCTCTATGATGATAGTGGGCCTGCTTGACGCTCAGGACCCAACCACTAACATCATGGCTTAACCGGCTTCAATACCCCTGCCGGAAGGGTAGTAGTACTCATGAGGTTACCTAGCCAAACACTTCTAGACACTTAGCATTCATGTACGTAAGTCTAGATGCATACTCATGTAAGTTCACTAGGGTAATGGGCGAACCCACAACCCTAGTTTGAAACATAAAATAAAAAGAGTAATTTATTCAACATCATCCATATATCTTCATATCAATAATTTAGAATTTGAAGATAAAAGAAAACACTCAATCCATTCAATCTCATCCATCTCATACATTCTCATATTGTTTTCAAAGAATATTGAAAATAGAAGCAAAGATACTTGCTTACCTTTCATTCGTGCAAAGTCCCACACATAATCACAAGATAATAAATATTAAAGCAAGGCAATATATCAATAATGAAATTTAATTACATAAATAACCATGCAAGATAAGGTTGAGTATATTCCTCACCTTTTTAGTTAGCATAAGCTCTCCAAAGTCACACTTACGAGTTGTGATTATAATCAAAATAAACCTAATCATGTAAGAAGATCAATAGACATAAATTAGAAGTCAATTGGATTTTAATAGAGTTCCCAAAATCACCCAATAAAAGCCTAATCTGCTAACTAGTTTTGAACCCACCTTTCTCAACCTAGTTTCAGCCAAATCAAATTTCACCATCGATTCGAAGTCGAATCGAAACGAAACTTTGGGAATGTCTAATTGGCAGCAATAGGGTCCTAAGTATACCTTCAATTTGATCTAATTCCATCTCAATCAAAAAGCCCCAATTTTGGCTCTCGCGAGTGCTCTTGGCTGGGTCTGAGAGCCAAAATGCAAAATCGTTTGCAACGACTCGCACAAATCACTTAGAAACCAAAGGGAAACATAAATGAAACTATTTGCAAGCATTCAAAACAATTATCAAGCAACAACTACTCAAATCTATCATTTATTGCGAAGAACTACTCCAAAAACTAAGGTTAAAGAAGAGGGTTTGATGATTCTTACCTTTCCTAACGTTTTCGCAATGATCCGGGTGTTAGCACGCGTCCAAATGGTTAGAAACCTTACTTTCCCTTGGTTTCTCTTCCTCATTTAGCCTCATCTTCGTACTAGCCTTCTAAAATGCGAGTATGAGAGGTTAGAAACTCAAAATAGGGTTCTAAACATGAAAAACCCGATTCTGCCCCAAAGCTGGAAAATGGCTGGGGGTTGGGGCGGTCGACCAGCCGTTCAACCGGTCCCAAGTTAACCCCTCAAATGGACTCCGATTTTGGTGATTTTTGGCTTGTTGGAAAGGTCTTTTGACGATCTTCGATTTGATACCTTATTTGCGTCAATCGGATTCTTCATCATCATCTACGGACGTTCCAAGATCACCCTTTTTACACCATCAAGATTAATCTTCTCTCTTCAATTAAACTTTAGGAGAGTTGATGAGTCATCACAAGGGTCATCCACCAACATTGGTTCCATTTCCAACCCTTCAAGCTCCACTTGAATGGCCCACATTTGGCGCTAACTTCGTGGGCGATTTTGAAGCCACGGGTTAAAGGGGTAGAAATCCGAGGATTTCACAAGACCACTTGGAAAAATGAAAAGAGGTTGCGTGAGATGGGAACGGGGTTGGGATTTTGAAGTTTAAAAGGTGCGACCCTGGGATTGCGTGTCATGATAATAGGGTATTATAAGAATTGGTTTGGGAATCGGGATTTGGGATAAAGTCAACGAGATATCGGCAAAATCTCGGCAAACCCTCGAAACCTTTTGAGATTTCACACCGTGTGTTCTATGCAAATAAGAATTATTCGCCTAACGTGCCACTAGTACTCCCTTCTCCACTTTAAGAACAAGAATAAGACTTTCAAAAATTTTGTGTGAAGGAAAATGGAACAATCTTTCATCCACTTACCCTGGAGATTTGCTTTAATCACTCTATTGAATTCCTCATCCTCTAAAGCTAATAAGGCTAGTTTTAATAGTTTTTCTTTAATTACTTAGTGAATTCCTCATCCACTACTTCTCTTCCCAAGAAAAATATAGAATCTACCCCTAGTGGATGACCGTGATGGTAAATGACTTCAGCTATCATTAGGTTTCTCCCAATATCCAAACGTTTTTTTGGTAATTTTCATCGGACCCCTAAGGTTTGATCTATGTCATTTTTAGTCCAAATAAATGGACACTTGCAACCGGCCTCCTTGAGGTATTAAATAAGATCAATTAAAGACAAATTATAATTTTTATGATCAAAATACCCTCAAATAGTATTCACTTGTAAAAATTATTTTTTATTTTTACATTTTAAAGATTTAAAGTTTCTTAATTTACAAAAACAAACCCTTATTTAACTGACTATTTGTTTTCTCTGAATCCCTCTGTGATCTTATTTAACCGACTAGTTGTTCCTTTTTTCCGAATCCCTCCTTGATAGAATTGACGATGAACTTTAGGAGCCTTACCGCTTGGATTAACCAAATGGGATGATCTATAATAGGTCCCCGATCCTCATCGAAGAAACCCACATAGTCATAATCATGTTGGGGTGGAGAAATTCTCGCTCGATTCACAATTGAACAAGATCACGATGGCGCGAGTAGCTTAAAGAAATGAATCTGTAAAATATTTCCCCCACCCTCTTTTCTGCATAAAGAAATAAACCTGTTGAACGCTAGGTTCGACCATCAACAAATGTCCCCTAAACCCCACTCCTCCAGAATATTTCTGAATGACTATCGGATTTTATGGCAACTTTTGGAATAATGACTTCGTGGGCCTCAATAAGAACCTCAGCAAGAAGCCCAATAGCTTCGACCCCTCTCACCGCCTCTTTTAAAACCATCTAAAACTAAGCACCGTACTTTGTCTCTCGCATCAAACCTCGCCTTTCTTACTCTTTTACTCTAATTAATGGCGTGTATTCTGCGCTTGCTCTTCTTCGGGCCCATTGCATCTCTCTCGCTCTCCTTCACATATTGTTTTTCCTCCGAGTCACTCTTGTAAATACCCAACTCAAACCATATCACCTTCTCAAAACTTCTCTATTTTGTCCACCGCCATGGTCATCTCCACCACTAGCGAATCTTTTTTCCCTTTCTCCCAATAGCTACTACATCCTCACTTTGTCTCTCGGCTCCGAATCAGCTCAAACCATCTCCCTTACTTGGACATAGGAAGTGACCTCATGCATTCCCTATGCCCCTTTCAACCAACCGTGGACGGCAAATACGATACCCGCCAAATCCCTTTATTTGGGCTCCCAGATCCTGCCATTGAAAGAGATGAAAGCTATGAATAGACACCAGACTCCAAACGAAAGACTTGAGTTCAAATCTGAGTTAGTTAGTTCCCAAATTGATTTTTGGATTTGAATCCACTTTTCTAGGTAAGTTTGTTCCTAAGAGTCTCACTGTGAAAATTAAGACCATATTGCCCACTTGGAAAAAAGAGAAAGGTAATGGGAACAAAATGGAAGGGGAGAAGACTTAATCTCTTCCAATCAACATCGCCTCTCAATCCGAACATGGTCTGTCTCACATAGTAGGTTTCAACCCAACTCTCCTGATCTTCTACTACCTCTTTCAAGCTCTACCCCTACCTAGTCTCTTCTAGCTCCTTCCACGCCCTGCTTAGTGGGAAGCTTCCCCAGATTCCACTATGACTTCATTACTGTATAATTGAAAGTAATTTACCTCAACAAACGATTCAATTATTTGTTCTGCTTATGCTTTTCTTCCTCTTTCTTCTCTCATTTCTCCCTCCTCCAACTACCGATTACT
>NW_028291356.1:0-52686 GCF_041222555.1 Hakea prostrata
GTTGTAGGTCCAAAGACCAGAAGTCAAGGAAGAAGACAGTTGTGGGCCATCTCATTTGAAACCATTGGATCTGACCTAGAACCAATGGAAGTTGATGATGAAGATCCTATTATGGAAACCTTTTACTCGACTTTTGAAAGAAGATGCAATTTGAATGATGATGGACTTAGAAGATGGACCATGGGTGTTGACACACTTGGAAGGTCCTAAAGAACAGGTAAGACTCTTTCTTAAGTTGGAAAAGGACCAGCAAGTGGAGCTTGTGGCTTTCGGAGACCAAAAGACCAACTTCGAACAGGGATTCGGAGGGCTATATAGGGTCAAATTGAATGGGGTTTTCTCCTACAAGTCAATCAAGAAGTCTAGTTTCAGGAAATACCTTTGGATTGAGCACGGGAGTTCATTAGGTACTTCAACTAATTCAACCCTCTTCGATGCGCAGAATTTCACTAAACACTGACAATGTACTCAAGTAAGGGGCATCATCGTCAATGTCCATGGGTTTCGGGTCAAACACCATGTCTTCTATAAAGAGGGCCCACAAGGACAATTTCCATAACTTCGGGACATGGATCCACCCTAAGGGAAAGGTCGGACATGACCTCCTAAGGCCTTCAAAGATAGCAACATTGAAATCAAGGTCCGACTTCAAGGTCTAACATTGAACAAGCCTTTCTTTAACCCAAAACAAATAGGGTGTCCTGGACCTTCCTGTTGTGCCAAATGCATACATACCATATACATTGTTCAATTTATTCTCTGTCATATGAGTTGCCTAGTTTCATTTGGTAGAAATTTACCCCAAAGTTGATCTATTCTCTCTACTATTTCTTCTAAAGCCTTCTATCTCCCTTTGATAGGAGGGTGATCTTAAATCATTCCCATGACTGATCCTTCTATCCCTACTGTTATAGAGTGGATCTCCATACACTCTATAACCTTGTGAATTCTCCACATGATGATTTCGAAGAGAAATCAAGTGTGATCTTCATGATTGTTATTCCTTCTAATTGTTTCAAAACTTCAAGCTTTTCATCTCCTATTCTTCAATCAAATGTCAGTAATCTCTCTTGTGTTGTATTGATCTACTCTTGCTATGTCTTATTCTTTGTGATTGAGATTAAGAAGAAGATGTTGCATCCTTGCAACCATCTCTTCTACAAATCTCCTTTCATTCTTAAGGTTTTATGACCTTCATATTGATCTTCGCCATGATCCTTGTGAAATCTTCATGAAGCCATGATCATACTTTTGGTTTGATTTCAAAACATGTCAGACTTATTCCTTGTTTTCTTACAAAAGACTTATTGTTATTCATTTCCCGTAGATTTTGAGAGAAGGAAGTCAAGATAAGAGCGAAGTGCCTTCATCTCCTTAGAAGCCTAGTACTCTCCCAATTTCGAAGACGAAATTATTTTAAGGGGGGGGGGAGAATGTGAAATCCAGCCCAAACCTAGCCAGGACACCCTATTTGTTTTGGGTTAAAGAAAGGCTTGTTCAATGTTAGACCTTGAAGTCGAACCTTGATTTCAATGTTGCTATCTTTAAAGGCCTTAAGAGGTCATGTCCGACCTTCCCTTAGGGTGGATCCATGTCCCGAAGTTATGGAAATTGTCCTTGTGGGCCCTCTTTATAGAAGACATGGTGTTTGACCCGAAACCCATGGACATTGACGATGATGCCCCTTACTTGAGTACATTGTCAGTGTTTAGTGAAATTCTGCGCAACAAAAAGGATTGAATTAGTTGAAGTACCTAATGAACTCCCGTGCTCAATCCGAAGGTATTTCGTGAAACTAGACTTCTTGATTGACTTGTAGGAGAAAACCCCATTCAATTTGACCCCGTATAGCCCTCTGAATCCCTGTCCGAAGTTGCTGAACTATTGCTGAGTTTTCTGTTGAACTGTGCTTGGTCGATCCTGCTTGGTCGATCCTATCAACCAAGGAGCATCGACCAAGGCTGCCCAGATTCGAGTAAAAGATGCTTTTTGGATATTATTTCCTCTTTTTAAGTGAAACCTCGAACCTAGAACCCTATTTTACTCATTTCAAAACCTGAGAACGTGGGAAGGCTCCTCTTAGGCTCCTCCTTGGCTTGGGTGATGATCTTCTACAAGAATCATTGTCTCTCTTCTCTAATCTCTTCTCCAAGGTATGTAATCTCTCACTCTCTCTCTAATCTACTTCTACCTCATCTTATTCTTGTTGTTGGGGCTATGAAGAAGGTGTTGTAATCTTGCAACCACCTCTTCTAGTGTCTCTTTTGATTTCTATAAGCCCCCATTCATTCTATCAATACTATGCATCTCATATCGATTCTTAACCTTGTCTTCCTTGTGAAATTCCTTCATAGCAACATGATTTCATCTCCTAAACTGATTCCTATTGTATGCTAGGTCTGATTATATGTTAATAATCATTCCTAATCTATGGCTTATCATTCTCTTGATTGAATCCCTGATTTCCCTTACAATTGCATTTGATTTCATTATGAAACTTGATGTTTAGCATATAGAACATAGGATTTCAAATTGGGGGTTTTCAATTGGGCCATTGGATTATGATAATACTTGATAGGTAGTATTCTTATACTATTATTAACAATCCCTCCAAGTTTCGGATCAATCCGAGCCCCGGAAGACCGATTTCGGACCAAAATCCACTATTCTGCCCGATATTGTTCCTCGGTCGATGCTCTCTGGTCGATCCCATCAACCAAGGAGCATCAACCAAGCAGGTGCTGAATTGTGTTCTTCGCCGTTTTGACACGTTTTCGACCTCCGATTTTTCCGATTTCTTTTCTAATCTTTCATTTATGTTTGTCTAGGGTCTTAATACCATCTTTAGATCATTCTTTTGAGATTATTGGATTATCATCATCGCGACTTAAGGTAAGGATGATTATTACCATAATTACATGGATTATGTGAATTATGCCTCTATGTTGGAAACTTCATAGATTCACATTAATTGTTGAATTTCTAATATCATATGATTACTGTAGTACCATGTTATATATCACTTTGGTTATCATGATTATGTATTCTTGTTAATTACATATGTGATTGATCATTCTATATTATATCTCGTTTCATATGATAAAATATTATTTATACATGATGTGATGGAATTGAGAATGTAGTTGCATAGGTATGATTTGGGATTGGGGAATGTCCTTTTGACATTTCTGTCCTTGGACATCAAAGGGAATAGTATGGGATATTCTCCAAAGATGCCCATCAACACTTTTTCGGATTGTTGGATGACATATATAGGGCTTGTCTAGTGGTGTTTGGCTAGGATGTCCCTGTCATATCAGACCCGAATCAGAAGGGCATTAAGACCGAACGACCCGTGGTAGGGTATGGTTTGATGGGCGCTCAAGACCGGTAACCAACCCGTGAGAGGACATAAACCATACTACGGATACCTGAAAGGGGCCATTTATTGGTAGGGTTGCAAATAGCTAGACTTGGGCTCAGGGGCGCTCGAAGATCGGTGAGTCATATCTGTGAGAGGACGTCAGAGCTTCCCATCTACTATTTGTGGATGACCAATAGGGTTGGTGAGTCCGGTGAGTAATATCCGTGACTCTAATGTGAAGGATACCGGAAAGGATCCTGGGATGGGAGGAATGGACGTATCTGGATCTGACATGATATGATTGAGTAGATGACTTGCATTGGGCTAGGTTTTACCTTGACATGCGCCAATACTTAGACCAAATGGTGATGTGAGAGAGCGGGTGACCGAAACCCCAGCCATGGATTGTCCAAGAGGGATGCAGGACCCAATTCCCCCCGGTGTTGAGTGACTGAGACTTACCTAAAGAAGTATGGTGCTATGACCTAAAGCATGTCTACCATAGAGACCAGCATACATAGAGTTAGATTCATACATGCATCGTATGTCTCATATCATATTGTATCATGCTATGCTGTGCATCATGTGATTTATGTTATTGTGGAATAACCTGCCTTGCTGAGTTCTTTTGAACTCACTACTTTTTGCAACATATTTTGTTAGACTTTTCTGTAGGTACTACTACTGTTGACTATGACGGTCAACACTCTGAAGACCAAGTTGGTGACTCATACCACACTGGTTACGATGAACACGTTGATAAAGACTAGTAGTCCGAGATTGAGACTTATCTGGAGCAGTTCGGTTTTGCACTTGTGTGCTAGGGATGGGATATCGTCTCATTCTCTTTTTAACCTTTTATTTGATTCGTTGAGACCGTAGTTTAATTTGTTCCCTTGCCACTTTGGAAACCAGTTGTAACCCTTATTTTTAGTCGATCTACCTTCCGCTATTATTATAGGATGGGTTTCCCCCTTCTTTCCGCTTTTTGACTATGTATCTTATTGGTATCTTTTCCGCACTCTGATGTTCTTTTGTGATCCTTCTGAGGTCCTTTATTGACTTTTATTATTAAAGTAATTGAATACAAAGATTTGTTCTTGCTTTTGATTATGTTATTATGCTAAGTGGCTATGATCATTCCTAAACTTAATCGGCGGGACCGTGAATCACTCCCCTAGGTAATCCAGATAGGGTACCCCTTGGTGGATTTAAGGCGGGATGTGACATCATGGGTTTATTACACAGAAATAAATAGCCCAATTGGCCCAGCGGTCTAATACACTTGAACCACACTTGGACTTGAACCGCCAGTTCAATTCCTTTCTTCCTCCTTACTTCACCTGCGATCCACACCCTAACCATCGCCCAGATTTTCGTTGCTGGATCTGGAAAGATTGATTACAGCTCTTCCTCAACAAGATTTCCGGCGATCAATTTCTCACTTTCCTTCTCAAAGCTTGTCGCCAAATCTTCAATCACCAATTCTTTGCGATCTTGGACAAAACAACGTTGCAAATCACGCAGTAACAACCTCCAATGCCGGCATTGCAACTCGGCAAGTGCTGCTACTAACGCTTCTACCTCCAATGCGGCATTAGTCCTATTCTGGAGCTAGAGTGTCCTGTATTAGATACGGAAGTTTTTTGAGTTTAGACATACTCTTTTTTATATGGAGTTGTATTATGATTAGACTTAGATTGATCCTTAGACTTCCTTTATTTTATTCAGTTGTAATACATTAGAGTTTTGATATACCTTTCCACTTTGACTATAGAGTTATTTCTGCTAAACTCTATACTTTGATTTATTGATTGGTATCTTTTATTCCGCACTCTGATATTCGTTATGATCTATTTTGAGATCCTTCTTTGATTGTTTCCTTAATTATATTTATACAATGATTTGCTCTTGCCCTTGATTATACTATTATGCTATGTGGGAAGATGATTGTTATGAACTGATCTTCAGGGTTGTGGATCACACCTCAGGGTATTGCAGTTAGGGTACCGGCTGGAGGGATGTGACAAAACTGGTTCTAGCTCTCTCTCTCTCTCTCTCTATGATACATATATATGAATATATATATACACACACACATATACATATATATGAGAAGTTAAATGAATGAAGTGTTGCTTTAAGAACGTCGCAGGTTGAATATAGTGGAGTACAGTTCAATAGCTGAAGAGAAACATGGAAGAAGAGTGAATAACTTATTACTTGGATACAGAAGCCAGTGGCACCAGAGATACTTAGCAACTGTAAAGAATCATAGGTTGCAAGCCTGCAGAACTTGGGAATTGGAATTCAATTAATTTCCCCAGGAGAAAAGGAGGGGGGTGTTAGACTAGGAAATTTATTCTCTCTAATAGGTAGGGGCTAAATTGGGCTTAATGTATCCGAACGGTTGGGCCGGTTATTCATCTAGTCAGTCAGGCCCCCGATGGTACAAACCCTAAAACCTGGAACAGTGCCAAAATCAGGCCAGTCCAGAATCTGATATGTTAAATAATTAGCCCAATCTGGATTGGGTTTTATCTAGTCAGGCGTATCAGGCTGCAATAATTGACACCGCCAACTATGAGGGTTCATGAGTAGGAATTCCACATCAGTTATCCTAGTGGACGCAAGGCAGCAATGGTCAACCCAAACCAGGTCTACTGGGGTCAGGGTTGTGAGGCTGCAATGTCTTGTAAAGTCCCTGCTTGTATATGTAGATAAGTTACAAGGTATTTTATATGGTATATTTTAATTTTTTTCTTCTGCTGCCCTGATGTGATTATTTGATTCCTACCAAAAGAAACATATGATAATTTGATTGCAAACTACAAGGGCTAGTCATTGTATCTGTGGTCCTACTGGTCAATAAGGTATTGCATCCATCCTAGTCACACTACACGAGTTGGAATGGGGTGTGGTGTGACATGAAGAGAAAAAGAAAGAGAGGAACTGAAGAGGGATCGGGGAATAAACTCAATAAAGGAAACAGAGATAAGTCAGTACCTTGCTGGAATTGAATCTGACTATCAAAGTCATGATCACAACTAACAAGAAAGGTTGAAGAGAGTTTTCCAGTCGACCCTACGATCCATTTTCTCTCTTTTCATTTTAATCGTTGGTGAGACCTGCTCATCAGAGGCTAACCTAGGCACCCAAGGTAATGCTCAAGTGACAATCAGATGGCCAAGGCAGTTGACTGACATACATCCAGTAAGGAATGCCATTCCCTTGGCACCTTGCAGGTGCACAAATGCCTAAGTAACTATGCTCCTACCCATCTCTTAGGCCAAGTGGCCTGTCACAACGAAAATATTGGAACAAAAACCCAATAGATCTAGAACCGAATGCAAGATTTATCTCCCCGAAAAACCCAAGCATGCGATGTACCTGTATCAATACTCCCACCACTTGTACGACCATCCACACTCTGAAGTCTGAGGTTCAGTTTTGGCAACCACTGAGAAATAA
The DNA here is from genome assembly GCF_041222555.1 of Hakea prostrata. NCBI lineage: Eukaryota > Viridiplantae > Streptophyta > Magnoliopsida > Proteales > Proteaceae > Hakea > Hakea prostrata. Next base: position 6,836 of record NW_028291356.1, read on the forward strand.
GAAAGCAATCACCAACCATCTCAGTCCTAACATAGCTCTAATAGCAATTAAAGCAGTGTTAATTTGAACCAGTGAGATCCAGTAGATCAGCATGCAACAAAGGGGAAAAGAATAAACCAGGTTAAGAGAAAATTTAATAACTCAAAACGAAATATTTCAATCAGCCTGGAATTTAGATTGAATTGTCAGACCAATGGTAGAACAAGTCTGAAAAGTATAATGCAACTCTAATGGCCAAATTCAAATTCAAAAAGGTTTCCTGTCATTGTGGAACTTGAAATTCGGAAAGGAGAATAACAAAAACCATTGAATTAGACAGCAGGGATATTCGATTTTAAATCACTACTTGTTTACGATAATATTCAAACATTAATTAGAAAACTGAAAACCAGAAAACAGAACTGGCAACTAATTTTTGGAAAGAACAAATAGTTTCAGAATTGAATACTAACTTATTAGGTCCCACCTAGTCCCATCGTGAGACACCTGAACAATTATACAATTATTATTTATTACTAGGGGCAATTGCTGACATTTAAGGTATCATAGACATATGCATACATAGAACAGAACTACCAACAACATCATTTGGAAATTGGTTCTATTTTTACTGCTGAGAAAAGTTGTACTAATTCCTGCTTGTACATGTGAATAAGTGACAAGGTATTGTATATGGTATACTATGAAGATTCCAACTCCATATTTATTTAAGTCTCTTGCTGCTCTGATATGATTACTCAATCGCGAACTACGACGGTTAGTCATTGCATCTGTCATCCTAGTGGTCAATAAGGTAATGGTGTCTATCCTAGTCAAGATGCACTAGTTGGACTGGGTGTGACATGAAGAGAAAAGAAACAGAGGAAATGAAAAGAGGTGGGGGAAAAAGGGAACCAGAGAGAAGTCAGTACCTTACTGGAATTGAATAGGACTATGAAGTCATGATCACAACTAACCAGTATGGTTGAAGAGAGGAGTCCAGTTGATTGTAAGATCCATTTTCTCTCTTTTCATTTTAATCGTTGGGTCCACCATGCTCATATAAGCTAACCTAGGAACCCAAGGTAATGCCTAAGTCACAATGAGATGGCGACAGCAGTTGACTGACATACAACCAGTAAGGAATTGTATTGCCATGGCAACTGCAGATGCATGAACGCCTGGATAACTATGCCCCTACCCATCTCTTCAGTCAAGTGGCCTGTCACAATGAAAATATTGGGAACCCCCCCCCCCCCAATATATCTGTAACTGAACCCAAGATGCATGTCCCCAAAAAACCCATGCATATGATTTACCTGTACGAATACTCCCACAACTTGTAAGACCATCCTCACTCTGAAGTCTGAAGTTCAGTTTTTGCAACTATTCAAAAATAAGAAAGCAATCACCAACCGTCTCAGTCCTTGCATAGCTCCAATACCAATTAAAGCAGTGTTAATTTGATCCAGTAGGAAATTAGTTTGCAACAAGATCATAGGGGAAAAGGACAAGAAAGGTTAAAAGAAACTTTAATAACTCAAAACAAATTATTTTCGATCAGCCTGAAATTTAGATTGAATTGTCTGATTAAAGGTAGAACAAGTCTAAAAAATTATGATCTGATGGCCAGATTCAAGTTTAGGAAGGTTTCCTGTCATTGTGGAACTTGAATCCAGGAAGAGAAAAACAATAAATAGAACCAAAACCCATGGAATCATATAGCAGGGGATATTCAGTCTCAGATCACTACTTGGTTTACAGTAATACTGATATCCAATATCAGTTAGCAAACTGGAAACTAGAAAACAGATCTGGCAACTTACATTCCAGAAAGAACAAACAGTTCCAGGATAAAATATCAACTTACCAGCTCCAAACTACTTCGATCATAGGACACAATTATTAATTTATTACTAGGGGCAATAGCAGACGTTTAAGGTATCATACACATAAGCATACATGAGCAGAACTAGCAACAACATCATTTGGAGATTGACATGAGATAATGAAACCAGGCCAGAAACAGAAACAAAAATCGCATGACCAAAGGAAAAATATGACCTCATATGTTATGTTCCTAGTAGCAGGTGCCCACTCAGCAGCAATTCTTTTCTTCAAGAGATCTGGGTCCGCTGTAGGTGGAAGACGAATATCAAATCCTGCTTCTGCTTCTGAAGGTTGCACGTTCATCACAAAACCCTAGAGAGTTATTCTTCAATTATTATCCCTTTACATAAATGATTAGATCAGGGAGAGGGGAAAAACACGCACACCCCCTCTGCCTTGAGGATATAAAGCATAAACCTCGTTTAAGTCGCATTATACTCGAAAATTTCAATTCAGAAAGCACCTTCCAAAAGACAATGAAATGGAGACAGCTCCCAAAGAACTAAAACTTTATGTTAACACAAGCAACACACAATTGGGCTGCAAAAGAGCTAATAGCAGAGTTACAGTCTCAAACTCCAATGCAAACGACAAACTTAAATGCAGCAGAAGCTCACCGTAGGAGAAGGAGAGCCAGCTTTCAGATAAACAGGATTCACTGAAATAACTTCTGAATTCGCAGCCACTCCAGCCTTAACTAAATCGAACTGATTATCCCTAAACTGTTTAATAATCTCCATACTCTTCATCAAATTCTCCATTGCAGTATTATCATACATCCTGGACCCATGACCCGGCACTCCAACAGCCTTAATTATCAACCACCATGGAGACCGATCGGCATAAAACACCCGGAATTCATCGTTAGTCGAAGCCTGGCCTTCATCCAACATAAGCCCTACATTCAAATCCTCAAACTCCTTCGATGCTGCAAACATAGCAGCACCAGTAAACCCTCCAATCTCCTCATCCGGAACATACGATATGTGAATTGACCGAAGGGGCTCAAAATTGCGACTGAGTTTGAGGTTTCGAATTGCTTCAAGGTACTGAATTCCAATACACTTGTCATCTTGAGACCCTCTAGCATATATCTTCCCTTCAGGGGTTCGAGTTGCAGAGAAAGGCGGGTGGAGCCATTTGGAGGGCTCAGCAGGTACACTGTCCATGTGGGAGTTAAGAAGGATTGAAGGGAGAGATGGGTTTGTACCTTTCCATGTCAAGAGAAGCAGAGGTTTTCCTGGTTCGAATTCCAGGGTTTGGGCTTGAAGGCCTATGGATTGAGCTTGGGAAGAAAGGAAGGAAACTGCCGATGCATAATCAGGGTTTGGATGTGCTGTTTTGATACGAAGGTATTGCTGAAACCGAGTGATTGGTGATTCTTCGCCTTCTTCTTCTTGTGCTGTTTTTGGAGCCAAGAAAAGAAGTATGACTGCAAAGACTGAAATCAAGAAACAATGGTTACAGTTCCTGGTCATGTTGCAGGTCTCAGTGGTGCTTGGTTGGCTACTGTAACTGAAGAACACAATTACCTCCACTAAGCTGACCTCTTTCGGGAATCATTCATTCAAACAAGCATATTTTTAACTGGTATCTTTCATATTAAAATCCGTCGTTTTTTTTTTCTTTTGGTCAAATCCGTCGTTTGTTATGCTTCCAGAATAGCTCAGGTCAGCCAAGCCAGCGGATGCTGGATTTTTATCATCTCCTGTTGGTCCGGTTTCCTGTTGTTGGCCGTTAGATTGTGTACATGTGTTTTATTCTAATCTTATGGTCATAATTATTTCAACTCTTAACCACCTCATCCCTTACTTTTCTATCTCCTATTTCGGGTGTCTTCTGTCTCCTCTTCACCTCCGGCAACACCAACTCACCACCAGTGAACAGATATAGACCAGCTGTGAACTGCCTGTTTCCACCTCTGCCATGCCGCTATAAATGTGTGTTCCATCTGCACACATCTCTCTCACTCACGATTCTCATCTCTCTCTCTCTACGGCTTTGCGGCTCTTCGGAGCTTAATCCCTTCCTCTCCGCACTAACAACTCCATTATTTTTGTTTGAGGTGGGATGGGGAGAAAGCTGCATAGAGGGGGGGGAGAGAGACAGATCTCTAGGTTTCAACTAAAATAACAAATTTGAAATCAAATTAAAATGGCGCTTCTTAGGGTTTCATTTGGTTTATTCGCCATCATTGCTTTCATCTTCAACATTGTTTTGCCCGCCACTTAGAGTCGTTTGCTCCTGCACCTGCACCTACACCTACAAATGATGGCATTTATCTCGTTTTCCCTCTCTTGATCTGGTTTTGCAATTTTTTCTTTTGCCAATACTTAAAAAAGACTTGATTTCTTTATACATTTTCGTGAGATTGAAGGAACATCGATAGATCAAGGAATTGGTTTTATTACAGGTTCTTCTTTCTTCAGTTTTAAGGTTGTTACAGGTTTACCTGCAAAGAGTTTCTTTGAAATAGATGGAATGATGAGCCCAACTTCAAATCTCTAGTCTTGGAACACTGTGAAACCCAGCCCTAACCCTGACCGGAAAACCCTGTTGTTTGTAGGTCCAGCAACCCGAAGTAAGGCAAGAAGTCAACTTTGGGCCATTTTAGTTGAAGACTTGATGGCTGGAGTGGAATCCTTGAGTATGGATGTCAGTGCCCCTGCTATGGAAACTGCACACTAATGAAGATTGGATTAGTTGATGGACTTGGAGTGCTCTCTGTATTGGTTCGAAGGCATTTCTACCTACTAGGTATGTCACTTTAGGTGTGTGCAAAACCCCTTGATGTTTGGACTTGATCTGAGCCTTCAATTCCCTGTTTTGAAGTTGTCATTCTGATTGGTCGACTCATTGGTCGACTCAGCAGTCGACCAATCAATCGACCAATTGATTCTGTTTTTGAAATTTGAATCGTGGCTACTCTATTTAAATCTAATCTCGGGAATACTCCGCCTCATCTGCCTCCTAAGCCTCTGGAACGAGTTAGAACCCTAATCTAATCGTTTCCCTTGCATCCTTGGTTGATATCTCGCAAGAACTCAAGCAATCCTCATCCTCCTGCATCAAAGGTATGTGTATGATCTCTTTCCTCTCTATTTCTGATTTTTCTTTTCTTGAATCTGTTTTTGATTGAGATCAGGAAGATGATGCTGCATTCTTGCAACCATCTATTCCATGATCTCATCATGTTCCTTGAGATCCATGATCATCATCATGATCTCAACCCTTGCCGATTGAATCCTGGAAACCCTAACTTTGTGTGGTCATCAGGGGAACCTTTTGGTAAAACCCCCATGTGAGGGAAACCTCATGGGTAATGTGGAGGTTGATCTAAATTCAATATTCTTTAATTCTTCTTGTTGTAATTGGCCTATCATCAATTCTCTCCCTCGTGTGATCTCAACCTTTTTCATGGGAACCAAAAAGGGTGAAACCCTAATTTCTTGGGTAAAATCAAGAACCCATACTTTGATCATGTTAGAAGACTTTCACTTTATTTTCTTTACTAGAATTGTAACCTATTAATTTTATTTCCTTACCCTTGATCATGTTATATTTTTCCGTCATAATCTATGTTTAACCTAATTAGGTTAACTTTCTGATTCCTGAGTTGTGACCTGGAAACTTGATTTGATTAATGGTTTGTTGTCCTCTATAGACTTAGATGTTTTCATTAAAGTTTCCCCCTTATTTTGTACCCTTTTGAACCACCAAATTCGGATTCATATTCTAAAAATTCTGTTTTTTTTAGGCTACTGTCTCTGTTGGTCGACTCATTGCTCAACTGGGGCAATAGACCAATCAGTCGACCAATGGGTACAGCAACCCCATTCTTGGTCTGTTTTGATTGAATTGTAATCTTTCCTTCCATGTATCTTTCCTAACTCATAGTATACACTTGTTTAAAACTCTTTTCTCAGGTTTAGTCAAGGTCTTACTTGATTCTCTAAGTTCCTTTGCGAATTAGAAGGTAAGAACAGTTATTCCTTAACTGCATAGATTACTTATTCTTTGGTTTCTACTTTGTGAAACTATGAGATTACCTACTGTTGTTGTACTTTAATTCTGATCTCCTACTGAGAGAACAGTAGCACTTGTTTATATCATCTTTTTCATTATTCATGTTATATGAATTACTTATTACTACTTAATCTGATTTTGCTTTTACATTCTCTTTTATATGATGAACTACTGGTTGTGTATGTCATGACTGATCTGAGAATGTGTTTGATTAAGTTTGGTTTGGGATTGGGAGGTGTCCTTTTGACACTTCTGTCCTTGGACATTATCGGAAATGGTATGGGATGTTTCCGAGGTTGCCCATCGACACTTTCCTGAATCATTGGTTGTCATACCTAGGGATGTCTAGCAGTGTTTGGCTAGGTTATACCCCTATTATATCAGACCCGATTCGGAAGGGTATTGAGACCGAACGACCCGTGGCAACAATGGGGATTCACGGGCACTCAAGACCGGTAACCAACCCGTGAGAGGACGGGAATCACATTGTGGGGGCCATGTATTGGAGCGTTGCATATGGCTAGACTTGGGCTCATGGGCGCTCGAGACCGGTGAGTATATCCGTGAGGGGACATGAGAGCTTCCCGTTTACCATATGTGGATAACCAATAGGGTTGATAAGTCCGTATTTGAGAGAGTCGGATACGCTGACTCTAGTGGAAAGGATACCGGAAAGGATTCCGAGAGGGGAGGAATGGAAGTATCTGGACATGACTTGATGTAACTGACTAGATGACTTGCATTGGGCTAGGTTTTTCCCTGACATGCGCCGGTACTTATGCCAAATGGTTGTGAGAGAGTGTGTTGACTTAACCCCCTACCATGGTTTGTCCGAGAGGGATGCAGGACCCATTACCAACCGGCTGCCCAAGATATCTTAAATGGTTGAGGGAACCCAAGATATCTTAAATGTTTGAGGGTGTGATTGAGACCTTCCCTAAGAAGTACGGTGCTATGACTTAAAGCATGTCTGCCATAGAGACCAGCATACATAGAGTTTAGTTGCATACATACATTATCTGTTTCATATTGCATTGCATCTTGTTATGTTTTGCCACATGTTGTTTATGTTGTTATGGATTAATTTGCCTTACTGAGTTTCTTCAAAACTCATTCCTTTTGTACATTGTTAGACTATTCTGTCAGTGCTTTCGAATCCTATGGCGAACAGTTCGATGAAGCGCAAGCCGATGAAGCGTACTACACGCAAGGTGTTGGCAACCATCAAGATTACTTTGATGATCCCTCAATTGATCAAGATGCGTACTACGATTAAGGACAACGTATACGTGGAGCGTCTCAAATGGATTGATGAAGTCCACTATTTTGAAGACGTTATTTATAGAATAGAAAACCCTGATGTTAGAATTTTATCTTAGTTCCATTGTTTTAGATATTATTTCTTTTAGACTTACATTCTGCGTTCCGCTGTATTTTGTGGAGTGAGTTTCCGCCTCACTCTACTTCTTTTGATGTGATTACATCTGGTATCATTTTGCACTCTGATTATATTGATTATTCATTTCTTGGCTTTAATCTTTTGTTATACTATTTAAACCCCCGATTATTTCTCGATTATGATTATGTAATCGTATATGTGGGAGGATGATTTCCTCATTACTTGATCTTCGGGCTGTGGATCACACTCTCGGGTATGCCGGTTAGGGTACCGGCTGGGAGGATGTGACAGAATGGTATCGAGCACAAAGTTCAAGGAAATCCTAACCACGTAAAAAAAGAATGAGAACATTCCGAGTCATAAATCCAGAAGTGACTCATCTACTCTTAGAAGTGAATAATAGAACACTTGGACTAGAAACTGTATAATGAAGCATAACTGAATACTTCTGAATAATGCACAATAATTATACTTAAACAATTATCACTTAATGCAATAAAAGAAAAGTGTATAATACACAATAATAAAGTGAAACAAAAAAGTGAACTTCATTAACTTTAAGAAAAGTTTTACAACGAATACATCTGAAAAGCATAAAAGGGAAAATCCTAAGTACAATCTATCTAGGTGATCTCCTCTGATCTCTGTAAGCTCGGAAGTCCTCTGATAGTTGAGTCACCTGATGCTCGATTCTATCCTGTCGTGACTCCATCCTCTCATACATCTGCTCCTGTCTGACTCCCATCCTCTCCAGCATGGAAGTCATCGATCTCATCTGCGCACTGAGATCTGTAGTCTCTGGAACTGCATGAGAAGGGCCACCTGTCTCAAAGTGCGAGGAAGGAAACTCGTGATGCTCCGACATAGACTCGTGCATCTCTGTATCATCTCCGCCTTGATCATCACTATCAGGACCGATATCCTCCTCTCTATCCTCTGACTCCTGATCCTCATCCTCTATCTCTGGACCAGGAGATCTCACAGTCTGTTGCAGCCTCATCTGACGAATGGTCCGAGTCCCGATAATATATCCTCGTGAACCAGTGTCCACTGGTGTATCCTCGAAACTCACCCCGAAATGCCTGAAGATCAAGGTCAGTAGCCTCCCATAGCAAAGGTTCCGCATGCTAGGCCGCAGAACCAGATCCAGCATGACCTGCTGTATGATGTAGGAAAGGTCGATCTCGAAGCCCATGTAGATGCAGTAGATGACTTAGGCTTCCATCACTGTGACCCGATGGTGGTGCCCAGCCTTCGGCATGATGTTTCGGCCGACGATGCGACCGATGACCCATGCTGAATTTGTCATCCGTCCGCTGTTCCACGGAGTGAAACATCGGCGACTATCCCACAGTGTAGAGCATATCTCGCGCAGCTCATATGGCAACAAGTAGCTATCTATGTCTGCCCCTACAGATATCCATATGCACTGCTCTGGGTAGTGAGGGACCCGCAAATCTCAGCCAGTGATCTCGTAGAGAAGCGGATCCGAGTCTGAAGGACCCTGCTCCTGAGGACAAGCCGAAGTGGATGTCCTGGACCTCTAGCCTCCTCAATATAAGTTAGGTTGCTGAAGAACAACCTCACTAGCTCTGGGTATACCGGCAGATCATCTGTAAAAAGATGTGTCCACTGCAAGGTGTCGAACCTCTGCTGAATCCTGAAGACCCTGAGCTGCCGTAGGTGTAGTAAACGTCCTAGCTCGATGTATAAGAACTCGGCCTGGGGAGTGTCAAATCTATCTGGTCTCCGAACCTCCTGTCTAGGCTCTGAAGGAACCTGGCCTCTGCCTCTGAGTGCCCCTACCATACGACCTCGTCCTCGTCCTCGTACACCCCTCGGCATGGTGAATGTTTGTGGAAGAAGCAAAGACATTGTTGTTAATGCTATTTCAAAATTTTAAGTTAAAAGGGTATTTTCGTAATTTTTGGAAATTTTCAAATTTGGGGAAATTTGGTTTGAAGATACTAGCATGTACACAATACTTGGAATTTCATGACTATAAAGTTTATTTGAAGAAAATCGATTGAAATCTCAGTCTAAAGTGGAAAATTCAGCAAGAAGAAATTTGGGATTTTTCCATTCTAGGTCAAAATTGGATTTTTGAAAAAGTTGAAATTGGTTAAATCAAACTATATGGACTTATGCACATTATCATTTTGAGCATGTAGCAATTGATTTCATGTGAAAACTCCAAGCGGTTTGTGAGGAATCGAAATTTTTCTAAAGATAACGATTTCGGTGCAAAAACCTTGCGAGAAGTGCAAGAGGATGTTAGAACTTGTTGTCTATGCATGGAATAGTGTTTAAAACCTAGGGAATATGTTTCTAAGTATTCCTAAACATGAATTCTAACAATGGATACAAGCAAAACATGGATTTGATTGAAATGCAAGCATGAGAAGATGAAAGTGAAAGAGAAAATGAGAGTTTTACCTTGTGTGAGATGAATGTAGGTTGTGGTGTTGTTGTTGATGCACTAAATCACTCCTAGAACACTTGGAAGGACCTTTGGAATCTTTCCCCTAAGCTCTCTCACCTTTGGATGAAGTTAAAATGAAGTTGGAATGCGAAAATGAGGCTTATAATGCGAATTTTCAGTATTTGCGTCTTGATTGGTCGACTCATTGGTCGACTGATCGACCAACCAATTGACCAATGGACCCAGTGAACTCATTTTGTGTTGAATTTTTGGAAAATGTGATTTTTGCCCTATGATTTGTTGTTGGATGACTAAATTGATGTATTTAAGTATGATTTAAGTTTTCAAATCATTTGGACTTGTGGATTATGTTGAAACTTCGAAATTTGGTATTTTGACATTCTCAGTTTTTGCAGAATGGTTACTCTGAGAAGTGGACGTGGTGAATCCAGTGGTCATGGAAATGGTCGTGGTGAGATACCTGAAGATGGTCATGATCAGCGTACTAATACTGGTGATCAGGGTACCCATGACATACCCAGTGCCCCGAATGTTGGAAATTTTCGTGATATTGCCAATATCATGGGTAACATGATGCAGCAGCAAGCAGCCCAGTTCAACCAAATGATGACCGGTTTCATGACTCTACATAATGAGACTCGTGCAGGTGTTAATGGAAATCCTCATACTTTTGTCCCGAATGCGGGAGGTTTAGCTGGAACTCCTCATACTCGCCTGATGGAAAGTTTCCTGAAGATGCAAGTGCCCAGCTTTACTGGTGTTACCAAGGACCTCTTGTTTCCTAACAAGTGGCTTCGTGAGTTGGAGAAGACTTTTCGTCATTTGCAATGTACGGAAGCTCAGAAGATTTTGTTTGCTGAGCAGAAGTTGCAATAGGAAGCTGATGCTTGGTGGACCTCAAAGGACCCTCCTCCAGAGGACAATCATGAAGATCAAGGGAGTAGCTCTCATCCAACCAACAATCCACAATAAGAAAACAAGAATGGGGTTCCAATCAAGCATGTTGATTATGTAAACAAACAATTCAAAGAACTTGACAAGAAGTTGAAAAAGCTAAAAGATTCGGGTAAGGATGCTTTATATTCCGTTCTGAAAGAAGATCCTTTTGTCCGAGCAATTTCGAAAGTAGAGATGCCAAAGAACTTCAAGTGCCCAACCTTCATCATGTTCGATGGCATGAGATGCCCAAGACATCACATCATGCACTATAAGTCTATCATGTCCTCATTCAGACATAGTGAAGCAACCATGTGTAGAATCTTCCTTGCTTCATTAATTGGAGCTGCATCGGAGTGGTTTTTGGGACTCCAAAAGGGTACATTTGAGAATTTCTACCATCTTGGCCGGGTATTCTTAACGCGCTTCCAGAGTGGAGTAAGTACAAAGAAAAGAGATGACACTTTGTTCTCTATTAAACAAGGATGTAAAATCAGAAGCTATCTTTTGAGATTTAATACTTTGACGATTCAGATAAAGAATTAAGATGAGAAGATAGCCTTTCATGCACTTTACCAAAGGCTCAATTACAAAGGACTTTTAGAATGTCTTTTATTGGACATGCCCAAAACATATGCAGACTTACTAGAGCGATGCCATAAACAAGCTGAGATATCAGAAAAGCATAGTGTTTCAAAAAAAGGAGCCAATCATAGAGACAGAAAAATAAGGAAAGATTCTAGCAAAGCAGAACCCGACCACAAATTCGGGCAGAGGTGGTTTGGTAGAATCGACCAAGCAACCTGAGGGAGCGTACACCCCCCCCTGAACACTAGAAGGTCAGAAATTCTGATGCAACTCAAAGACTGAGGACTGCTTAAATGACCGAGCAAGCTTCAGTCCCAGCTAGAAGATCTAGATAGAACCAAGTATTGTGAATTCCACAAAGATCATGTGTGAAATCTAGCCCAAACCCTAACCTGGACACCCTGTCTGTTTTGGATGAAGAAGAGCTTGATTGATGTTTGACCTTGAAGTTGGACCTTGAGTACAATGTTGATATCTTTAGGAAGGTCCAAGGAAGTCAAGTTAGACCTCTCCCTTAGTGTAGATCCGAAGACCCGAAGTGAAGGAGGAAGACTTTGTGGACCATCTCAATTGAAGACATGGTGTTTGACCCAAAACCCATGGAGATTGATGATGGAGTTCCCTATTTGGAACCTTATCTGATTTGGAGTTGAACTGCATCTTGATGTTGAAGAGCTTGGTTGATGGACATGAGGCCTAGTTGGACACGTTTTGGAAGGTCCCTTAATGTTAGGTAAGTTGCTTGTTGAGTTGGGAGAAGCCCCTTTGAAAATTTTGAGGTTTAGAGCTTGAAATCCCTGATCTAAGCTTGCTGTCAACCTGGGTCGACTGCTTGGGTCGACTGGGCCAATCGACCCAGCCATTCAACCCACAGGCAGGGGCAGTTTTGTAAAACTCTATTTTTTTAGGGTTTTGATGCTCTATTTATTGGAATTTCATGGTAATCAACCCCATTATGTTCCTAAGCCTCTAGAGAACGTGGGAAGGACCTTAGAACCTCCTCTTTGAAGCCAAGGAAGATCCCCAAGCATCCGTTAGAGTTTCTCCGTCGAATCTTCTTCTACAAGGTTAGTAATCGATCTGTTTCTCTCTATATCTTCTATCTCTTCTATTTCTTCTAATTGTTTTGATTGTGAGGAAGGTATTACACTACTATAATGGCCTATTCTCTGATCCTCATAGTCTTAGAGTGAATCCCCATTCACTCTACGTTTCCTTCAAGCCATATGGTAAGTTTCCTATATTTTGATCTTCCATGAGACCATGAGTTATTCTCTCTTTGTCTTCTATCTACCTCTTTGATTGTGAGGAAGGTCTCATGACATTGCTATTGACCTCTCCTTATATCCCCATAATTTTTAGGTGAATCCCTTTTCCCTTTATGAATCTACTCTTGATTTATTTTGAAGGAAATTTTAGGGTAACCTTCAAGAAGGGGTATCCATTTGAAGACCTTGTTTTCTTATTCTTGTTAGACCCTTTCACATTTCCAATTCTTGATTTTGAAATACTAGTCTTTCTTTCCTAGAGTGAATCTCCATTCTCTCTAGTCTTTCCGTGAGATATACGAACTCTCTTCAGTAAAACCCTAATTCTTATGGTTCGATTATAACTCTATTCCATTGACCATGTTTGATGCTTAGACCTTCATAGATAGTCTTAATATGTTTATGGGGAACTCCCCTTCGAATTTCGGAATAATCAGACTTCAAATGAGGAAGTTATGACCGATAGGGTTTTCTGTTCCGTATTGTTCACTGGGTTGATTGCCTGGGTCGATTGCCCAATAGACCTAGCCAATCAGCCCACAGTGACAGTAGCTGATTTTTGCTCTGTTTAGCCTTCGTTTCGACTCCAATCTTTTGGATTTGTTCCTTATGTTCAATATATGTTTGTTTAGGGTTATTTTGGTGATCTAGGACTTGCCTATTAATCCCTTTCTCGAAGTTTACGAAGTCGAATTCAAGGTGAGTACTCCACTCACAATATGCATATTTACATACCTTGTTATGATGTGATTCGAATGTATGATTTAGCTACTATTGTTTTACCTTTTTAACATTGTATCACTTCTGTAATTATAGTAGCATGTTCATATTGTGATTTACATATTAGAATTGATTATGGAGTAAATGTGACTTGGACTATGATGTGAATGTGAATGTATGGAATCATGATATGATGTGATCATATCTGAACCTATCGGAAGGGGAATTGAGACCGAGTGACCCGTGGCAGCAGTGGGGATTTGTAGGCGCAAGACTGGTAAGCAACCCGTGAGAGGACATGAATCACATTGTGGGGGCCATTGGTTAGTAGGGTTACATGTGGTAGACTTGGGCTCATGGGTGCTTAAGACCGGTAGCCAACCCGTGAGAGGACATGAGAGCTTCCCGTTTACTATATGTGGATGACCAATAGGGTTAAGAGTCTACGTAGCCGGGAAGGAGATGGTGACTCTAGTAAGAAAGGTACCGGAAAGGATCGCGGGAAGCGAAGAATAGACGTATTTAACCCTAAGTAGATGTGACTCAATAGATGACTTGCATTGGGATAAGATTAACCCTGTACACGCGCCAATACTCACACCATTGGTGATGTGAGAGAGTGTTGACCTAAACCCCAGCCAAGGTATGTCCGGAAAGGTTTCAGGACCCAATTACCAAACGAAGAACCCAAGATGCCGGGAAGGCTGAGGGAGATTGATTTAAGACCCACCCAAAGGAGTATGGTGCTATGACTTAAAGTGTGTCTGCCAATAGAGACCAACATACATATATAGAGTTAGAAGCATACTTGCATTATTTGTTTCATATTATTGCATTTATGTTTGCCTTCGATTGTGTGTGAAGATATTTGTTGTGATTGGACTACTTGCTAAGTTCTTGTTAAGCTTAGCCTTCGGGGGACATGTTTCTAGATGCTTTTGTAGGAACGGAAGAGAACCTATACTAAGGTACGGAGGACCCTTCCTTACATGGTGCATCTTCGAAAATCCTTGAAGAATGTCATGACTAGTGGTGTGACCAGCACACAGGTTTGGACTACATTAAGGGCTCCTATTGACGACAGCCGGCATTGTCTTATTTGCCGATGGGATCGTGAGCTAGAGGTTGACTTGAAGTTACAAGAGAACAACCCTACAGTGAAGAAGATGAAGATTGAAGAAGAAGAAGAGCCGACAAAAGTTTTTGACTAGTTTACGTTGTTCTTCTAGACTTTTATTTTATTTCTGATTGCTTTAGACTTTGCTTTAGATTTCGATCTATCTTCCGCATTTGTTTGTGGGGTATATTTCCGCTATACTCTACAATTATCTTTTGATTAGTATCTTGTTATCCGCACTCTGATATTCTTTTGTGATCCTTCTGAGATCCTTTCCTGATTTTTATTATTAAATTACTTGAATACAATGATTTGTTATTGCTTCTGATTATGTTATTGTGCTAAGTGGATATGATCGTTACTAAACTTGATCTTCGGGTCTGTAGATCACACCTCCGTGTATTCAAGATAGGGTACCGGCTGGAGGGATGTGACATCATGGTCATTGGACTGATGATTGTAGGTAGTTGAAGACAAAGATTGAAAAGTTAATCTCACAAGGACAATTGAAAATGTACGTTTGTGTCAAGCAAAGAGCTCATCAACCATCTAATGGAGACAAGAAGAGAGCGATGTCGACCAACAAAAAGCGACATTGGAGCCCTAGTAGAAGTCGACCTAGGATTGGAGACAACAATAGAAAACGATCTCCACTTTATACAGTGCTCGGTGGCCCAATAGAAGAGTCAACTCGACAGGCTAAGAGGAAGGCTCATTACGTGGGGAATGTTGAACTAGAAAGACCAGATGTGAAGGTCCAATTACCTTTACTTCTAAAGATATGCAAGGAGTAAAAACTCCCCACGACGATGCTCTTGGGATAAAAGTCACTTTAGCCGGAACTGAAGTCCACAAAGTCTTAATAGATACCAGTTCTTCGACAGACATATTATCTCTAGAAGCTTCAAAAACTTGAAATTGAGTGAAAACATGCTCGTCCCATGTGGAGCTCAGTTATACGGATTCACTGGATCTTCCACCCGAGCAAAAGGAACCATCAGGTTAGATCTTCTGATCGGTGAAAATCCACGGGACAGGGTCGTTCAATCAAACTTTATGGTTGTTTGGGATTTGTCAGCATATAATGTAATTCTAGGACGACCAACTCTCTATGCTTTAGAGGCAGTGGTGTTAACACTAGATATGAAGATGAAATTCCCGACCAAAAATGGTATTGGAGAGTGCAATACCGACCAGAAATCTAGTCGACAGAGTTACATCAACTATATGAGAAAGAGAGAGAATGCCAATTAGACCATCTTTGTTTAAATTAGGGATGATCAAGATGAAGGAGCAATGCAAAAAGTTGAACCAGTCGAGAAACTGGAAAGAATTTGTTTCAATCCCGAGCAACCAACTTAGGGGACAATGATTGGAGCTAAGAAAGAAGCAGACTTTAAAGCCAAATTAACTCAGTTTCTAGAGAAAAATTCAGATGTCTTTGCCTGGTCGGTAGATGATATGCCCAGCGCAGACGGAGGAGCAGCGAACACAGATTATGCATTAATCCTCAAGCCATTCTGATTGTCCAAAAAAGAAGGAACTTCTCTATTGAGAAACATGAAGCAATTTGAACGAAGGTTCAAAAATTGAAGCAGTCTAGTTTCATAACACGGATTGACCATCCATCCTAGTTGGCTAATGTAGTAATGGTTAAGAAGGCCAATAGAAAATGGTGAATGTGCATGGATTATACTGACCTTAACAAAGTGTGTCCCAAAGATTGTTACCAACTTTCAAGAATTGATCTCCTTATAGATGCAACTGCTGGACATGAGATGCTTAGCTTTATGGATATCTATTCCAGGTATAATCAGATCTTGATGCACCCAGACGATGAAAAGAATACAACCTTCATGACTAATAGAGACAATTATTACTATAAGGTGATGTCGTTCGGTCTAAAAAATGCAATAGTTACTAATGAAAGAGTGGTTAACAAAATTGTTGGTGCAACCTAGAGGGGAGGGTGATTAGGTTGTACCTCGTGGATTATACCAAATTCTCGGTTTGATTGCAATTTCAAGGTAAATTAATAATTTAAATGAAATTCAATAAGTCAAGCAATCACAACACAAAAATTTATAGTGGATCGACTTTACGAGTCTACGTCCACTCCTCTCTTAGCCTCAAGAGAGTATTCACTAATGAATCTCTTTCAATACGATGGGTAGAGAGTCAAAGCCTTACAATCTTTGTTACGGGGCAAGAGTACCCTTTACAATCTTTGTTCACGGGCAAGAGCACCCAAGCAACAAATTCTAATCAATCTAGACTAGAATTCAATAATCAATTCAAATACAAGAAGTGTTAGATATTACCTAACAAGGAGAGTGACACTTTACCCCTTGTGTGTGAGTGATGCAATGATGAATGCTTCAAGAACATCAATGTATGAATAGAGACTCTAATGGTCTTCAATAACTCTAAGCTTTGCTTCAATGAACTTGCTTATTAACTTTGGAATATTCCTCAAAGTTGAATGGAGTTGGGAAGATAGTAATGATGCTAAAACACCAAATATTGGCTCTTTTACTTGTGAGTGAGTATATGCTTGATGGGGGAGAAGAATGATTCTCAAATGGGGGTGGTTGGGCTTTTATAGACCTCAATTCAATCCCCTCCCCATTTCCCCAACGGATATAAAATCTCAGCGAGATTTTACTCCAGACGGTCGTCCGTCTGCCCAGACGGTCAGCCATCTCAAAACTATCCGTTGAAACACAGCTGTTGAGAATATTCGTTTAAAACTAGCCGTTATACTCAAGTCAGGGCTAGACGGTCAGCAGTCTGCCTAGACGGTCGTCCGTCTGGCCTTCTGTTTCTGAGGAACTCAGAAAACACATAACAGACGGTCGACCGTCTGAGCTCTGTTTTGCTGAACAACTTTGGGGCTGGGACATGGCTTGGGTTTTTGGACTTTTTGGTCAACCCTAAGCATTGTACACCTCACTAACATGTCCTAGGTCACTCTAGTAACATGAATTATATATGATTGATGCATTTACATTAATGTGTATGCGAGAGTGTCTTAAGCCCTAATTCAGCCTAAGTCTTAATCGTCGACTTGATCTTTGACTTGATCTTCAATTTGATCTTGAGCAATGGTCTTGATACTCATCTTGACTCTGGTTCTTTGTCTAAGATGGTTTGAGTTGAGCTTGACTCTCCGGTTCTTCTTTGATCCAGTTATTTTTCAACGAGATTCACTGTAGTGGTGAGCTGGACAAAACACATCTACATGGAATCATTAGTAGAGTGTTTGTCATCATCAAAACTAATTGGAGGCCGATGTGGCAAATGCTGACATGGCATTTCCCAACAAAAAATTTTTGCCAATCAAATAGGCAGAAACATGGAAGTCTATGTAGATGACATGCTAGTAAAAGTACATTGAAGATTGACCACTTGAGCGACCTAGCTGAAGTATTTGATGTACTCCAAACATACAAAATGAAGCTTAATCCAGAAAAATGTGCCTATGGAGTATCATCTGAAAAATTCTTGAGTTTCATGGTGTCCTATAGAGGAATTGAAGCAAATTTAAAGAAGATCAAAGCAATTCAAGATATGAAGTCGCCAAGAAGCATCAAAGAAGTTTAGAGCCTCACTGGTCGAGTAGTAGCTTTGAACAGATTCATCGCTTGGTTAAGGGAAAAGTGCCAACCATTTTTCAAGGCTCTGAAAAATATATCCAGTCAAAAAACATAAATATGGAACGAATAATGCCAAAAAGCTTTTGATGAATTGAAAGAAAAGTTGTCACATCCCCCTCTGCTGGTCCGGCCGACCATCAAGAAAGAATTACTCCTATATCTGGCTTTATCATTTGTTGCAGTCAGTGTAGTGCTCGTTCAAGAAGGTGACGTACAAAATACAGTTTATTGATCGATTTAGAGACCAGGTATCCTGAAATAGACAAACAAGCATCATCTTTAGTCACTGCAGCACAAAAGCTCCGATTGTACTTTCAGTCACATCCAATTGTTGTGCGGACTAATTTTCCCCTAAAGAAGATTACACCGACCAGACATGGCAAGGCGACTAGTAACCTAGGTGATTGAGTTAAGTGAACATAAGATAGAGTTCCATCCATCAAAGCTCAAGCTCTAGTAGACTTCATTGTTCGAAACTCTACAGGACAAGCAAGAAGAAAAGGAATCCACTTTCAAATCGATCAAAAGATGACCCTATCTGTGGATGGATCTAGTAATGCACAAGGAAGTGGGGCAGGTTCACTTTTACAAAGTCCAGGAGGATTTGGAAAAAAAAATATGCAATTCATTTAAAATTCAGAGCCTCCAATAACGAGGCATTGCTGGCTGGCCTCAGGCTAGCAACCGCTTTAGGGATCCAGAATCTAGAAGTCAAAAGTGATTCACAGTTAATTTTGAATCAAGTAAATGGAACATATGAGGCCAAAGAAAAAAGGATGGGCAAGTATCTTAGCTTGATTGACCAATATAGACGACACTTCACAAATTTGCTAGTCAAACCAGGATAGAGAACACCAGGTGGATGCACTCTCTCACTTAGCCACATAAGACCTTGACATTACAAAACCTGTTGTCACATCCACCCAGCCGGTATCCTATCTGGCATACCTGGGATGTGATCCATAGCCCGAAGATCCAGATCGAGCAGCCATGCCTCCCACATACACGATAACATAATTATGTATAAAGTAAACTATAAATAGATCAAACGAATAAGAAAAGATAATAAATCAGAGTGCGGAAATATCAAATGTCAACTTCTCATAGAGGTAATCTCAAAGAGAAAGAGTGATCAGAAGTCACTCCTTCAGCAATAGCGGAAAAGTGGTTAATTAAGTTAAATTACAATCTGTGTCAAGAACAAATCCATAAGAACTAGAGTGAAAATATCCAAATGATTACAGTCATCCAAGGAAATGGGGCCTAAACATAGGTTTCTTCTATCCTAATGATTTCTTCTTCATAAGTATGGATGAAGTAAACCCAACGTGGCCGCTCCCTCACTAAGGTGGGGCTAACCCTGGTACGAACCATAATCCTCCTCGGCATAGCAATCCTGACTCTCAGTGTAGCCATCACCTGAAGGGTAGTATGAGGGATCATAGCTCGGGTCATAGGACGTGCCATCAAGGTCTTCTGGTACTGCAGGATAATTTAACAGATTGCACGGAAGGAATGAATTCAAAAGAACTCAGCAAGGCAAGTCGTTTCATAATACATAGTTTATTCGATACAAATCACAATATGATGCAATATGACATGAGACAATGATGAAATATGATTCTAATCTTAAGTATGCTAGTCTCTAAGATAGACATGCTTTAAGCCATAGCACCATACTTCTGTGGGTCGTCTGTCACTCCCCCTCAATCATAAGATATCTTGGGTTTTCCGTGGTAATTGGGTAAAGTCCTCATCAAGCCATGGTTGGGGATTTAGTCAACACTCTCTCACATCACCATTGGTATAAGTATTGGCGCATGTCGCGGCGAAGCCTAGCCTAATGCAAGTTATCTACTCAGTCGTATCATGTCAGATCTGGATACTTTCCCTATGGCACCGACCAACTCGGTTCCATATCCTTCACACTAGAGTCAGCGTATCCTATGGCACCGACCAACTCGGACTACAGACTCATCAACCCTATTGGTCATCCACAAATGGTAAACGGGAAGCTCTCATGTCCTCTCACAGGTTGGTTACCGGTCTTGAGCGCCCGTGAGCCCAGGCCTATCCATTTGCAACCCTACCAATAAATGGCCTCTTTCGGGTATCCGCAGTATGGTTCAAGTCCTCTCATGGAGTGGATACCGGTCTTGAGTGTCCTTCAACCATACTCTACCACGGGTCGTTCAGTCTCAATACCCTTCCGATTCGGGTCTGATACGACAAGGAAAATATCCTAACCATACACCTAGACAATCCTATGCATGTCATCCAACAACCTGGGAAAGCGTCGATGGACACCTTCAAAGAATATCCCATACTACTCTCTCCGATGTCCAAGGACAGAAGTGTCGGAAGGACACTTCCCAATCCCAAGTCATACGTAGTCAATCACAAGCTCAATCTCATCATATCATACTAAATAAATGATTCATCATATAAGCAAGACATATCATAACATGATTGATCATATATATAAAATCATAAAGTACAATTGAACATGATATTCTAAATGATAGGTAACATTCTACTACTGATGAGAAAGCATATAGTAATCATGTATGGTAAAGAAATACATATAGGAACATAACTCCGAAACTAACCTTCCGGTGCTCCGATCGACACGAAATTTGGAGGGCATGTTTATACCAGTAAGAGGATACTACACACTAATTTTCATGATGATCCAACGGTCCAATCAAAAATGCCCAATTCGAAATCTTAGGTTCTATATGATAACTATCAAGAATCAAATTGGAATTGATTGAAATCGTAAAGGATGATGGGAATCAATCAAGTGAATGTTAAGAATCAAGATAGAATTATAATTTCATAGTAACCTAGGCTTAACATGCATCTACATATCAGTTTGAATCAAGAATAGGTTAAATTGAAAAGAATCAAAGTAATGAAATGCAAGTAATCTCAATGGAATCATAACATAGCATGAGTGGGGGAGGATCATGGAATTGAAAAGGGGGAAACTCATGGTTAAGTGTTTGCAAGGTTGCAGCACTTCAACCATGGTCTCAAGATCATAGATTGATAGAAAATGAATAGATTAGAAGAAGAATAGAAAAAATCATACCTTGAGTTGAGGATTAATGTATAACACTAATGATTTGAGTCAAAGATCTTCCCAAACATCAAGAAAAGCCCAAGAGAGTGTCCAACCTTGAGCTCTGGAGTGCCAATGATTAGTTTAGGTCCTCATTCACGAGTTCCAAAAAGGTAGGGGCAAAATGGGAAGTGATTTAGTGAATATTCGAATTCCATTACCCTTGGTCGACTGGCTGGTCGAATGTCAGTCGACCAAGCCATGACAGCAACTTCAGGAGTGGATTCGAGAGGCTAAACAGGGTCAAATCGAGCGGGGTTTTCTCCTACATGTCAATCAACAAGTCTAGTTTCAGAAATTACCTTCGGATTGATCATAGGGGTCCAAGAAGTGCTTCAACTAATTCAATCTTCATTGATGAGCAGATTTTCACTCAACACTGACAATGTGCTCAAGTAAGGGGCATCATTGTCAATGTCCATAGGCTCTGTATCAAGCATCAAATCATCAACGAAGAGGGCCCACATGTCTCTTCTACCACCACTTCGGGTCTTCGGACCTGCAACAGTATAAAATCCGGGCCGGGTTAGGATAAGGCCGGATTTTACACCTGTAGTGTATTTAGAAGAGCTATAAGTCCCAACATCTATGTGGTCAACCACATGCAAATACTTACCAAATAAGGCTGGATGGGGCCGATCATTCAATACTTAGAGCACGATCAGCTCCCAGAGGATAAAAAAGAAGCCCGAGCAATCCAACAAAGATCTGCTCGGTATACAATTAGCGAGGGTCGAATATACAAAAAATCTGTAACTCGACCACTTTTATGATGCTTAGGATCTCTAGAGGCAATTAAAGTCTTAAAGGAGATTCATGGAGGGATTTGTGGAGCACACATAGGAGCTCCAACATTGGCAGATAAAGCTTTGAGACAAAGTTTTTTCTAGCTGACCATGCAAGAAGATACAAAAGACTTTGTCCGAAAATGCGACAAATGCTAGGCCCATGCCAATATACTGCACACTCTTGTTGCACCATTAACGTCAATTCTATCACCCTTTCCTTTTGCAATATGGGGGATAGATTTGTTAAGGAAACTACCTAAAGCATTAGGATGAAGAGAATATTTAATGTTGCGGTTAACTATTTCACAAAGTGGGTGGAAGCAGAACCTCTAGCATCGATCAATACCAACCAAATGAAATGCCTTATCACACACAATATCATATATAGATACAGAGTCCCGAGGATATTAGTTACTAACCACGGAAAGCAGTTTGAGAATGCCGCCTTCAAAAAATTATGCAAAGATCAAGGGATCGAACATTGTCTTTCCTTGGTAGCATATCCTCAAGGCAACTGTCAGGTCGAAGTCAATAACAAGATTATGCTTGACGGCTTGGAGAAAAGGCTCGACCAACTAAAAGGGAGATGGGTTGATGAATTGCCCTGTGTTATGTGGTTGTACCAAACAAATCCTAGGGCGACCACAAAAGAATCACCATTCAAACTTGCCTATGGAGCAGAAGCCTGCATAACGGTCGAAATCCAGGTTGGATCTCTCAGAGAAGAAGATTTTGACAAGGAGGCTAAATTGAAGGAATGAAGAGCAACATAGACCTCATTGATGAGGTAAGAGACAAGGCACAATATTGCCTAGAAGAATATCAAAGAATAATTGCCACCTACTATAACGCGAAGATAAAAATGAGGCAATATCTTCCCGAAGAACTTGTCCTTTGCCGAACAGCTGTTTCAGATCCGACCAATTAAGGAAAGCTAGCCCCAACTGGGAGGGACCACCGTACATAATTATCCGACAAGTCACCCCAGGAGCATACCACCTATGCGATGTAGAGACCGGACAACAAATCCCTCGG
Source organism: Hakea prostrata (assembly GCF_041222555.1). Taxonomy (NCBI): domain Eukaryota; kingdom Viridiplantae; phylum Streptophyta; class Magnoliopsida; order Proteales; family Proteaceae; genus Hakea; species Hakea prostrata. The sequence goes on from NW_028291356.1 coordinate 29,805, forward strand.
TTATTGAATTTGAGCAATTTTAGAAGATATTATCAGCAACATCTGCCAATTTTTTTAAGGGGTTGTAGCCCAAATTTTGTTTTTCTAATTAGCAACAATATCATTTTATTAAGCAAGTTAATGGCAATTCGATTACCTTTTTGACTTTAAAGCAATTGAGTAATCATATTTATCGAGCACGATCATCCCGAATAGAGAAGATAGTTCGACCTCAATAGGTTTGGAATGACACTTCCATAAAGTTCGGAAGTCACCCTGCTTAAAGCGAAGGGAAATCACGATTACAACAAGCATAATAACTTGAACACACATTTTAAAACTGGTGTTCTAAACGTAACTATGCTCGGGCATAAAAAGAATGTTGAGAGCTAAGAGCTACTCGACCACAAGAATACAAGGAGGAAATGTGCACAATAAAGACATGAGCGAACTAAGTAACATTTCAACATTTGGGTTAGGTATACAACGCCTCACATATAATCTTGCAAATACCGCGGAATAGCAATAACTTTCGAAAATTTTCTTTCACATTTGGGTGATAAGAAACTCCTAAATTATACTTCCCAAAATATCTTAATGTATTAACCCACCTTTAATAATTGAATACAATAATAATCATCGAAAATCTCATTACTTTTGGGTAAATTAAATTATTTAAATTATTATTCATTTCCACTTGAGTGCATATATCATTATTACTTAGATGATATCATCTTTGGACAAATGTCACCAAACTTTGACTACTATAGTAAATAAAGTGGGGGTGATACCACTTTAGTGAATTACATTCATTCTCTTATTATCTCCATCCAAAATTTATAGTCAAGGTACGCACAATATATTAGTATCCAACACAACCATCTAAGGGTTTATATACAATCATAATAATTAAATTTTTTTTTCTTTTTCCTTTTTCACAAAACCCAGACAGACGTCCAGTCTAATTTGACCAGACAAGATGGGATTTTCTATGACTAGACGGACGTCCGTCTCGTTCGAGATAGCGCTCTATCTGGACCCAAAAAATTCATTTTCGCCAAAAATCAAACCCAAAAATATCTATAAGGACAAGATTTATAATCTCATCATCCCATATCAAAAAATTTCAGGAAAAATTCAATAAACATAATAATAAAAAAAATTCAAGGATTAACAGTTCACGCAAATTATTACGATCCTCCAATTGGAATCCCAATAAAAAATCAAAGCAACATAATCTAGTTTCATAATGATTTAAGGTTTTAATTAAACCTTGGATCCTCCCATTGAATCTAATTCAAAATCAAATCAACAGAATTAAAACTTTTTTTTTCAAAAGAAATTCCCGTTTTTTTTTTTTTTTTTTTTTTGTTGATAAAAAACAGATACAATAATCATGAAGAGATAGTTTTAGTTATTCCTTTACAATCTTTGTCCTTCCACTTAGTCCACACCCTTGATTCCTGCTCGTTTATTGCCAATTCTGCTAAATTAGAGGCAATTTTGAGGATTTCTTGATCTTCAGAGAACACAATAGGGATCCCCTCTATTCTGGTCGTAATGAAATAGAGGTCTTGGACAGCTTCAATAGGCCATGGCATGTGTGGTGTTGGTAGAGATTCTTTGATTTGCTTGTCCATATTTGATTGATTCTCAGATAATTGTTATCAGCCCATCGTATTCCACTTGCCAAACTTTCTGCCAACGTTGTAGTTGTTGTTGTACCGCCTTTTTTACCTCTTGAGCAATATAGAAGTTCCCCTTGATGTGTTACTCCCCAGCAGTATCCTACTTCCTTTGCCGATTGTCGCACCATCCCTGCACAGTATAGTATAGTAAGTTGTTGAGGTACTATGTTTTGCATTGTAGAGAGTAATATATTACAGTTATCTACTTGATTGCCTCTTGGGGAATCAATGCTCAACATTCCAAATGGTTTTAAATTTAACTCTTGGCACCCAGAATTAACAAATTTCATCACTCGCTCCGGATTAGGCTTATCCTTCCTAACTCTTGTATCATTACGTATTTGCCACACACTATAACAAGTGATGATGATAACAGAAATAATCCATCGTAGCATTGGTCTTTCCATAGAGGGGTTATTGAACAAGTCTAAAATGAAAGCAAAGATATTATCAAAAGGCAACAACTCAGTTCTTAGTCCTAATGGTCCCACTGCCCAGATCCTTCGCGTCCATTCGCAATTGAAGAAAAGATGCCAACTCGATTCATTGCTATCACCACAAAGCACACAACAATCTGAATTTGGATTCCACCTAGCGAGTATTGTGTTAACTGGAATTCCTGCATGGAGAAGACGCCAGAAAAACATAGTGAATTTTGGGTGTATTTTTAGCTTCCATAAAAATAACCACCATCTACTATGCATGTTATAATCATTCACATGAACATAATTGTTAGACAAGTATTGATAGGTTAACTTGGTGGTCAACAAAGGAGATAAAGAAAAACTTAGTCTCCAAGTGTCCTGTTCATCAGAAATCCTAACATTATTTATAGCAGAAGCAATTAAAGGATCGAAAGTGAGTGAGATTTCAGTATCATATCTACCTCTCATCCTTGTGACTTCTGCCAAAGTGACCTTACCTGGAGCAAAATATTGGTTAAATTCTCCAACTACATGATCATCCTTATTTGTTATCCAGGGATCAAACCAAAAGAAAGTGTTTTCTCCATTGCCCACAGCTCTAATTATCATGTTCCTTAGACATTGAACCACTGAACGTATACTATTCCAAAAGTTTGATCCACATTTTCCCCCACCCTAGGATCAAAAAGAGAAGTTTGGGGAAAATATTTGGCTTTCATACACTGTACCCAAATTGAGGAATTCTCCGTAAGAAGTCTCCAAACCTGTTTAATCAAGAGTGCTTTATTCATCAGTTCCATATTCTTAAAACCCAATCCACCATTCGCTTTAGGCATACAACATTTACTCCAGGAGATCAGGTTAAGAGACTTACCTGTATCAGTTCTACCTAGCCAGAACCTTTGGCAGATCGAGTTTATAGCCTTACAAACCTTTTTAGGAAACAAAGTGTATTGCATGTGATAAAGAGGCACAGCTTGAAGCCCTGCTTGTATAAGAACAGCTCTCCCTGCAAACGATAGAGATCTTGCTTTCCATCCTGCAAGTTTAGCCTTCAACTTGTTCAAGATAGGGCATAGTCTATTAGATCTTGCTTTTCCTGAAAACAGAGAGCTACCAAGATAGGTAGACAATTTATCCATCTCCTTTATCCCTAAGTAGTTCAGAATTTTTTCCTTCATCACAGGGGGTGTTGATTTGTTGAAGTATGCTTCACTTTTTTCTAGGTTGATCACCTGCTCAGTCATGTTCCCAAAGATATCTAACACAATTTTGATCACACAAACATCATCTAATGAAGCACGGCAAAAAATGAAAGTATCATCAGCAAAAAATAGATGAGAAATTTCAGGTGCCATTCGAGCAATTTTGATGCCACGGAAGGCATCTTCAGCTCTAAAGGCTCCTAGGATTCGAGACAGAATTTCCATGATATCAAGAAGAGATACGGGCTAAGTGGGCACCCCTGCCTTAATCCCCTACTCGCCTTGAAGTAAGAGTAAAGAGATCCATTCAGTTTGATAGAGAAGGAAGCAGAAGACATTAAACAATTTATCAAAGAGCAAAATTTAGAGTCAAACCCTAGGCAGTTCATGACCCTTAGCAACACACTCCACTCTACCCTGTCATATGCTTTTGACATGTCTAATTTGAGAGCCACATACCCTTTCTTGGCCTTAGATTTTTTCATGAAATGAAAATTTTCTTGGGCCAAAAAAATATTGTCGGTAATTTGCCTACCCAGCACAAAGGCAACCTGACATGGAGAAATAATTGAATGTAAAACAGGTTTGATTCTTGTGGCAATAATCTTGGCAAGAATTTTATAAGTGACATTGCAGAGACTAATAGGTCTGAAATCAGAGACCCTTTCGGGTCTATCATGTTTAGGAATAAAACATAACAGAGTATGATTGGTTCCAGTTGGCAGGAAAGCATGGTTGAAAAAATTGTGAGCAAACTGGACAATGTCTTGTTCAAGCAAGTTCCAAAAATACTGAAAAAAGCAAACTTGGAAGCCATCAAAGCCTGGTGCTTTAGTTGCTCCCAAAGAGAAAACAGCTTGGCGAATCTCTGCAGAGTTAGGACAAAAAAAAAAGAGGGATCCACCCTCACAGAATCAAGCGGTTGGAACAACTCATCTAGGAAAGGAGGGATAGAAGGGTTACTAGAAATATACAGCTTTTGCATAAAATTAGCAAAACACTTAGCAATCCCTGCAGGGTCAGAAATAACACCATTATCACTTATTAAGAATTCAATTTTCTGTGCTTCCAGATGAATTTTAGCAGTCCTATGGTAAAACTTCGTATTCCTGTCACCATCAGAGATATAATTAGCTTTGGACTTTTGGAACCAAAAGGACTCTTGTGCCGAATAAACCCATTGTAGCCACTTTACCTTTTGGTGGTACAAATCCCAATCTGGGAAAGGGCAGTTCTCAATTGCAGACAATTCCAACTCTAGTCTTTCACATAAAGAGTTGATATTACCAAAATTTTCAGAATTCCATCCCCTAAGAAAGTTAGAAATCGAGGCTAACTTGGGGCAAAGGCCCTCCACACCTACTTGATTCCAAGCTCTGCAGACATCAGATTTAAAACTTGGGTGTTCCTGCCATGCCAACTGATAATGAAAGAGTTTCCTCGCAGATCGAATAGATGAGTCAGTGTTTATGAGCAGCGGAGAGTGATTAGATCCAATAGCAGGGAGGATCGAAAGCTTTAAATCAGGAAAAAGAACTAGCCCATTAGGTGATACAAACACTCTGTCAAGGGTCTCAAGAGTGAGGTGGGGGTGTCTTTTGTGGTTTGACCAGGTAAATTTTTCCCCCTCCCCATTCAACTCAAATAATTGGAAGTTTGCAATGGTTTCACTCAAAAAGGGCATAGCCAGGCGAGGTTTGAATACTCCACCACATTTATCACAGGTCGACAGGATTTCATTGAAATCACCACAAACAATAAAGGGCTCTAAAAGAGATGATAGGAAATTAGACAGTTCAATCCAAACCAGTTTCCGATTGTTGTATTGAGGAGGAGCATATATAAAAACAATCACCCAGTGAACACAAGAATTGCAGAAATGGCAACCATATGATCATTTGAGTAAATCACCGAAGGATGGTTGGTTTGGTTAGTCAAAACCCAAAGACCACCTTGATAGCCTCTAATTCCTTTGCTAGGATTGAAAAAAATAGATCGGTAGGAAGCCAAAGAACCTCGGAAGCGGTTGATCACATTGTTAGAATTCTGGCATTTAAGTTCACACAAGAAAAGAATCTCAGGCTTGAACTTCAGACACAATTTTTTCTAATCTCATAAGAGTGAAAGCTCCATTTCCACATACATTCCAACTTAAAAACTTCATTTGTACTAACTTCTCTCTCGACTTTCCTTCAAAACAAAACCTAGGCCAGGAGCGAGTAAGGAGACAGTCCACAGGGGATAGAGAACAAAAACTTGAGGATTACAACAACCAAAGAGGAACAACTACTAGAGAGAGAGAGAGACCAAAACAGTAGCTACTACTACAAACAAAAGACCTGGACTACGGGTAGAGCGCATTGAAGTTATCGTTGTAAACCTGATTGCACACACAACCAATCATCAACAAGGTTAGAAAGCACAGCATTGAGGGATTTAGGAGAACAATTTGGCAAAATTACAGGCAAATTTGAATAAACTGGAGCAGCAATTAAGGATAAGAATAGCAAAGTTGTCCAAAAACCACAAGAAATGAGAGACAGGGGTCACCTGGTTGTTCATCAGAGGTTGATCCTGCATTGGAGCTTGATAGATTGCATTAGGAAAAGGGTGTAGCATATTCTGATTCCTTTCAAAAGTCCGCAACATTATATCCTCTTTAATAGAATTAAGAAGGGAGTCAAGATTGACCGAATTCGAGAGAAGAGAATTAATGAAATTCCAGTAAGAATCCATTGGGTCAAAAGAAATTCCCGTTAAAACTATACAATATGATCTATAAAACTTAATGACTAAAAACAAACATGTAATTAACAAAAAAGAATTAAATAATCGATTAATTTGATTCTAGTGTTGTATGGTATGGTTCTGATACCAATTGTTAGAACATCTAGGATTTTTCAGTTTGCCGTATAATGGAATGTTTTATTTTATAATTCTCTTGTAAACTATTATTATTAGTCCACTTTCTTTTTTATGAGGAAAAACATAAAAAGTGTTTTATTTATTAACAATTGTTAGAGAGACAAGTTTGATTTTTGAGGGGTAAAAAGGGGTAGACATTGATATAAGATACCAACTAGTTAACTTTTATTTTTTTGAAAAAACTATGGGAAGGTGAGAAGTTATCAAGTTATTTATATAAATTTTTTAGATATGATGAAAAGAAGAGAAATAATGGTGAGAATTAATTAAAATTAAGTGAAAGTTAAAAACTACAATTTTAGGTATAATTAAGGAAAATTTCCCACATGGTCAGATTTTAAAAAAGATTTACTCAATACGATATTTTTAAAATTTTTTTACTCAAATAGATTCTATTATTATTTAAAATAACTACCAAATCCTAAATTTTGTGATTATTTTTTCTACCCAACTAATATTCTCCTATAAACTACTTAAATTACTCTCAAGTCTTTAAATATAAATTTAGTTACTACTCAGTACTTTTTACCTTTCCAAATAACTCTTTTTTTTACCTAATTCAATTCCTAAAAAATATAAGTAGAACATCTATCACATTTGAGATGTTTTAGTTACGTACTCCTAAATTATTATTATATTTTAATAATGTACTCTTGAAAATTTGAAATTATCTAAAAATGTAAAAATTCTCTCTCTCTCTCTCTATATATATATAATATAGAGTTGAGTTTTATTTTGATAATTTAAAAGAGAATATTGGCAGGAAAAATTATTACAAAATTTGAAATTTCTTAATTATTTTAAAAAAATATAATCCATTTGAGTAAATCATTTTCAAAAATTAGTTATTGAGTAATTTTTTTTTAAACCAGACCATTTAGAAAACTTTTCCGATAATTAATTGGTGTACCGTATACTCGATCCAATATTGCTACCATGTCACCCAATGTTCTGAGGGTGGTTGTCCCTCTTTCTGAGATTTGAGATTTTCTCAAATCTGAAACTTAAAAACCGTTCTCTCTTCTACCAAAAACAAAAAAAGAAACTTGATCCAATATCCTACCGTATCGCCCAATACAGATACATTGGGTCATGCATCCGATCCGAGATCGCTGATCTTCTTTGGTCCATTGCCCAGAACAAAGCGCGTGATTCCTACGCTTCTTTTTATCTGGATTAGGTCCATAGCATCAACTCAGCACCACAAAACAAAACGGAAGCTACGCGTAGTAGCACCGAAAGAACCTTCTCGGAACCGGCAGCGTGCGTAGAATCTTCTCGATGCGTGTAAGCTAACCCTGTTTATATATTTCAGAGAAGGTCTCATGCTTCCCGCAACCGTAAAATTTATTCTCAAATTGGATTGGTAGACCCTCATCTCTGGTCATATTGAGAATAGGGTTTCATCTTTACTGCAAGAGTCAATTTTTATTTTCAATTTAGAACAGGAGGCTCTCATCTTCGATCAAATTAAAGACAACCCACAAAGCAGAGGCTTCAAAGATGTGTTTGGTGTTTGTATGTGATGAAGACGAACAGGTTTTGGGAAGACAACCAGCCCCTGGAGCTTGTCCCTACTGTGGAGGAATGGTCCAAGCTGTTGATGTAGAGAATCAATGGAGGTTCTGTTTCTTACCTCTTTATTTCAGGACCAAGAGGAAGTACTTCTGCACCATATGCCTTAGGCGTTTAGTTGTCTATCCATGAATGAACAGAGAAGCTTGAAAAGAAGAGATCAAAATCAATCAGAAGGGAAAGGCTTATATTTGTAAATGTTAGCTGGGTTGAAGGGATTTGCTTTTCAGCTTCTAATTGATTCTCTGTATATATAGTTGGGTTTTCAATTTGTATTTTCTTTTCTTTTCCTTCTGTCACAAGGGAAAGGCTTATATTTGTAAATGTTAGCTGGGTTGAAGGGATTTGCTTTTCTGATCCCCTCTGTTTCAAAGCTTCTAAGTGAACTTTCATATCTATGAATTTTAGTCTCTGCAGCTTAAGAAATCGCAGTACAGGTTATTAAGACCTGAAGAAGTTGTTTGTTTGCTGCGGTGGGTTTACTTTTTTTTTGGTAATGGCTGCGGTGGGTTTACATGTCAAAGAAATTTCGTGTTTGTCTGTGAGAGATGAAGACTAATGTATTATTTTGTAAAAAATAAATGTAACGTGACGTGTCATCAAAAAGAGTTTTACCCATGGTGCAGCCAAAATCTGATTAGTCTCCAGATCCTTGATGAAAATCCAGCAAGGTGGTGTTAGATGTGGCCCGACCACATGGTCGGGTGGTCACCTTTGAAGGCTAAGTCTATAATGGAACAAATCATAGGGCTCTGGTAAGTTGCAGAGCTTTAATTTAGTATAGTAACAGAGACAAATGATTCAGATATCTTTACTTTGCGTAACTCTCTTGTTTAAATAGGTTTTACCTTTGATTCTCGTTTGTTGGATTCGTTCGTGCCTCCTCTTGATGACTGTTCGATCTTAGGGTTTTACCCCTCTTTTGTAGATAATGACAGTTATCATGATTAACACGATTGCCCACTTTGTATAATGGTAGTTATCGCTTATAACTCGATCACATATCCCGAATTCTATGGGATCATGCTTATCTCCATTACCGCAGGGTTCCTTCTTTTTTACGTAACTGTCTAGTTCGAACTTTAGGCCAGTCTTGACCATGGTTGAGCCGCTCCCCACTGGAATCTATGACCCGATTGTGGTTATATCAGGTTCGGTGTTGTTTTATCCGTATCACAAGCCCCTCAAGCCAGGTGATCGGAAAGGACCGAACGATTACTTGGTTTGCCATCTTGACCACGTCCCTTGAATCAATCGTTACCCTGAATTCAAACATCGTGTCACATTTATTGTTTCATCTGCAACGGTACACTCATCGAGCTGCATGCCTTTCCAGTTTCTTGTGTTGAAGATGCCACGTGGTCCTCAACTATAGTCATCATCATTACTTTGATAAGTCCAAATCGCCAGTGATTGTGCGTCGTTGATCTTCCGGTTTGTCAACGATCGGTACTCGAACCGTCACTTGTTTTGATCCATTGATTAGGATTAATCATATCCGTTTATCCACCTTGCCTTTGGGTATATTTAAACGCTTCCCATTTTAATTTTTTTCACTTTGCTTCTTCACCTTCGCAAGAAAATTTCGTTAAGAGCTCCCAGCATTCTTATCTGCAATCTCTGGTTTCAAGCCTTAATTCGTACAAGATCAAAACAAGTAAGTTCTTCATCTTTCATTCTTCTTATTCTTCCTTTTTCTCAAGACTCTTACCATAGTTGCTCTAGGTTTTAGTTCTCTCTGAGATTTCAAAACTTTTTCCGTTTCTTCAATGGGTAGTGATAGAACCTCCAACGATGATTCTGTCGATCGTATGATCAACGGAGAGGGCTCTGCTAACCAAGCTAGCCCCTTAGTCTCAGTCGAGTTATCTGGTGAAAAGACCAAGAGGGTCACCGACCGTTGGTATGTCTCTATCCATTTGGCCCCTGGGGAACAACCTGAAAAGTGAGGGAGAGAAAGAAAGTTGTTTTCCCCAAACCTTCCCGAAAGCAAAAAACTATACCACAAGCCTTCACGGGAAGCTCCCAATCATCCAAAAGACCATCTCACAGGCCTAGCTTCTATGTGTCCCATGTTCGTCCTAAAGAAGTTCTGTCACATCCCGCCCTAAATCCACCAAGGGGATACCCTATCTGGATTACCCGGGGAGTGAATTACAGTCCCGCCGATCAAGTTTAGGAACGATCATAGTCACTTAGCACAATAATATAATCAAAAGCAAGAACAATTCCTTGTATCCAAATAATTTAATAATAAAAGTCGAGAAAGTACCTCAGAAGGATTCACAAATAACATCAGAGTGCGGAAAGGATTTCATTAGTATAAACAATCAAGTGTGAAAAGGAGGGAGGAAACCCATCCTATAATAATAGCGGAAGATGAGACGACTAAAAGTAAAGGTTACAACCGATTCACCAAATAACAAGTGAAACAACTAAGCTATAGTCCCGACAATTCAAATAAAAGGTTAAAAAGGGAATGAGGCGACATCCCATCCCTAACACACAAATATAAAACTGAACTGCTACAAACAAGTCCCGATCTCGGTCTACTCGTCTTTATCAACTGGTTCATCGCCACCAAGTATGATACAAGTCTTCAACTCGGCCTCCGAGAGGGTTGATCGCCACAGTCAACAGTGGTAGTACCTGCAGGAAAGTCTAACAAAATATGTTGCAAAAAGGAGTGAGTTCGAAAGAACTCAGCAAGGTAGTCATTCCATAAAATATAAACCATATGATACAAGACATAACATGATGCAATATGATATGGAACACATGATGCAAGTATGGTTCTAACTCTATGAATGCTGGTCTCTAAGGTAGACATGCTTTAAGTCATAGCACCATACTTCTCTGGGTCGTCTGTCACTCTCCCGTTCCATATCTTGGGAATGCCCGGGGAATATCGGTAAAGTCCTCAAAAAAACCATGGTTGGGGATTTAGTCACCACTCTCTCACATCACCATTTGGTATAAGTATTGGCGCATGTCACAGTAAAGCCTAGCCCAATGCAAGTCATATCAACTCAGATCCAGATACGTCCATTCCTCTCCCCCGGCGATCCTTTCGGTATCCTTCTCACTAGAGTCAGCGTAATCCCGGATTACGGACTCATCAACCCTATTGGTCATCCACAAATAGTAAACGGGAAGCTCTCACGTCCTCTCATGGGTTGGTTACCAGTCTTGAGCGCCCGTGAGCCCAAGTCTATCCATTTGCAACTCTACCAATAAATGGCTCCCACAATGAGATTTATGACCTCTCACGGGTTGGTTACCGGTCTTGAGTGCCCACAAATCCCCACTGCTACCACGGGTCGTTCGGTCTCAATGCCCTTCCGATTCGGGTCTGATACGACAGGGACATCCTAGCCAAACCACTAGACAGTCCTATGTATGTCATCCAATAACCCAGGAAAGAGTCGATAGGCACCTTCGGAGAACATCCCATACTATTCCCTCCGGTACCCAAGGACAGAAGCGTCAATAGGACACTCCCCAATCCCAAGCTATACGTAGGCAATCACATATTAAAGTTCATCACTTCTCATGCATCCAATACATCTTCATAATACAAGTTAAATCATGATATTGAAATGAATCATCATAGACATAAGTAAACAAGAATAGTAATGTAACATGACAAGAGTATAAAGATTTCAATACTACTATTCTAACACATATATCACAGTCTTATAACGATTAAAAGAAATCAAGAGATTCTATTCATAAATAAGAACATAAATCATAAGTTGATGATCTATGTGTTTATGGAGATAACCATCCTTACCTTAGGTTGAGTTGATGATGAATTGAGAATACCAAGAATTAGTCCAAAAGAATTGTTAAGACCCTAAACAAACATCAATAATAAGTTAGAGAAGAAGTCGGGAAGATTGGATGTCAATTGGATCAAAACTGGCCAAGGTTGCTGTCACCAACAAGTTTGGTCGATGGTCTTGGTCGATGGTATCGACCAAAAGGATAGACCAAAATTGTCTTCAGGACAGAATAGTGGATTTTGGGGATTTTGGTCCGAAATGGGTCTTCCGGGGTTCGGATCGATCTGAAACTTGGAGGGATGATTAATAACAATGTAAGAACACTACCTAGCAAGTATTATCACAATCCAATGGTCCAAATGAAAACCCCCAAATTGAGGTCCTATGTTCTAAAGACAAGAATCCTAGCATTCATGAGAAATTGATGAAATTGAAAGGGAAGCTAGAGAATTAGTTGGGGAATAAGTTAGGAACATGATTACAATCATTTGCAAGCCAGATATTAGACTAATCATACTCCACATCTCAGTTTAGTATAAGAAATCAAGTTGTTAAGCAAGGAATCATGGTAATGTATATGTAAGGATCAAGATGCAAGTGAGGCATAGCAAGAATGAAGGAAAAACAAGGATAAATGAGAAGAGACATTCATGGCAAGGTGTTTGCAAGGTTGTAGCACCTTGGCCATGGTCTCATCAGTAAAAAGAAGAAGGGAAGTGAGTAGAATAGAGAGCAAGAGAGAGAATCATACCTTGGAAGATGATAGATGAAGAAAAGAGACAATGATTATTGTAGAAGATCATCACCCAAGCCAAGGAGGAGCCTAAGAGGAGCTTTCCCACGTTCTCAGGTGTTGAAATGAGTAAAATATCGTTCTAGGTTCGAGGTTTCACTTAAATAGAGGAAGGAATATCCAAAAAGCATCTTTTTCACGATTCTGGGCAACTTTGGTCGATGGTCCTTGGTTGATGGCATCAACCAAAGAGTATCGACCAAAACGGTAACCAGGTTTCAGCAGAAAATCTAGAAATAGTTCAGCAACTTCGAACAGGGATTCGGAGGGCTATACAAGATCAAATTGAGTGAGGTTTTCTCCTACAAGTCAATCAAGAAGTCTAGTTTCCAGAAATACCTTTGGATCAAGCATGAGAGTTCATTAGGTCCACCAAATAAGCTCACCTTCTTCGATGCGCAAGCAGGATTTTCCAGATACAGTTCAGCAACTTCGGACAGGGATTTGGAGGGCTATATGGGGTCAAATGGAGTGGGGTTTTCTCCTACAAGTCCATCAAGAAGTTTAGTTTCCAGAAATATATTCGGATTGAGCACAGGAGTTCATTTGGTATTTCAACTAATTCACCCCTCTTCGGTGCGCAGATTCAAAACTAACACTGACAATGCTCTCAAGTGAGAGGCATCATCGTCAATGTTCACGGGCTTGGGTTCCAACACCAAATCATCAACAAAAAGGTCCACAAGTCTCATTTCCCCCACTTTGGGTTTTCGGACCTACAAACATAATAGGTTCCGGGCCCGGCCAAGGTAGGATAAGGCCAAACATTACAAATCTACCCTAAGGGAAAGGTCTGACATGGCTTCCTAAGGTTTTCAAAGATAATAATATTGAAATTAAAGTCCAATTTTTAAGGTCTAACATTGAACCAGTCTTTCTTTATCCCAAAATAAATAGGGTGTCCGGGCTAGGTTTGGGCTGGATGTTACAAGTAAAGACAATTTTCAGCCAGTATTCTCTTCCTTTTTCTTATTTACTTTGAGCCCCAAATGCACACGAAAGGGTTAACTCGAACCTCCCTGAGGAATTCTCTATCTACACCGATACCCTAAAAAGTGGGGTTCGATTTCCTTCACTTTCCACCATATTCTTTGACATATTTAATCACTGGGAGATATGTCCAGGTATGCTTCTCCCTAACAGCTGGAGGCTTATCATCGGTCTCATTGGCCTCTTTTTGAGTTGGAAATTGCCCCTTCTCTTCCTAGTTTTTCTCATTTTTTCTTCTTAAGCAAATCCAACCCTCTTGTTGGGTTTTCTTCTTTAAGCGTAACAAACTGAACTTGGGTGGTCGGGTAGTATCTTAGCTAAAGGTACTTGCCCTTCTAATCACAAAGGATGATGTCATCGTTATTTATTCTACTGAGCACCACCTTCTGTCACATCCACCCAGCCGGTACCTTTTCTGTCATACCTGAGTGTGTGATCCACAGCCTCGAAGATCAAGTATCGAGGAAATCATCCTCCCACATAAGCAATAACATAATCAAGAACGGATATAATCAAAGTATAATATTTTAAATAAGAGATCTAAATAAGGAAATAAATGACAATATAATTAGAGTGCGGAAAAGTGATACCAGATGTAAATATCAAAAAGAAGTAGAGTGAGGCGAAATCTCACTCCACAGTTACAGCGGAATGTAGCATGTGTGAAACCCAGCCCTAACCTTGACCCGGAAACCTTGTTATTTGTAGGTCCGATGACCCGAAGTAAAGTAAGAAGTCAGCTTTGGGCCATCCCAGTAGAGGACTTGGTGTCTGGCTTTGAATCCATGAAGGTTGATGATGAGGTGCTATTTATGGAAACAGAATCCTGATGAAGATCTAATTAGTTGATGGACTTGGAGTGATCTCTATCTTGGTTTGAAGGCATTTCTACCTGCTAGGTAAGTCACTTGACTTGTGTGCAAAACCCCTTTAGGTTTGGATTTGATCTGGGCCTTCAATTCCCTGTTTTGGCCTTCTTTGTCGCATTGGTCGACTGATTGGTCGACTGGGCCAGTCGACCAATCCACTCGACCAATGGGTGCTGTCTTTGGCAATTAGGTTGATTCTTGCTCTATTTAAGCCTAACCTCGAGTCCACTTCGTATTTGCTGCCTCCAAACCCTCTGGAACGAACCAAAGACCTCTGCAAGTCATCTCTCTTGCATCCTTGGAGTTTTCTTGGCGGATCTTCGTCGGAACTCTTCTTTTTGCATCAAAAGGTATGTCTACTCTCTCTTCTTCTCCTACATCTTTGTTTTTCTTTCCTTTTTGAGTTGAGACAGTAGAAGAGATGCTGCATCCTCTGTTGCAAACATCTCTGAACATGTTCTCATGATCATCCTAAGGATTAAAGGCTAGAACAATGATCTTAACCATGATCATTGCAAGCTTTTGAAGGATTCATGATCAAACCATGATTTAATCTCTGTTAATTTCCTAATCTGAATTCCGATCTCTTTGGATCTTCTTTCATTGATCATGTTAGTGGTTAATGGTTGTGTTTTCTTTCTATGATCCATAATCCATAGAATTCTAGTTGTTCTCTTCTACCTTACTATGTGTTCTTCATGATGCATGATAGTACATATATGGTAGGTTTTATTTCCTTATTTAGATTTATGCTTCTAAGCCTTATACCATGAAGACCTATGCATGTTTTCATGTTTTCATTACCGAAAGCAATGATCCATCTTCCTATTGTTCTTGTCCTTGTTTTCTATTTCAAACTTCATCAAGATCCATGTTTGATTTATTTATGGTGACTTTTTGTTTCCTAATTTGGGTCTTGATACCTTGATTTGATTAGTGTTTTGAGGTCCCCTATATGCTAGAATACTACTGATGTAGTCTACCCCTTGATTAGTATCCTCTTGAACCATCAAATTCGGATTTCATATCTCAAAACTCTGATTTTCTAAGCTATCGTCTCTGCATTGGTCGACTGATTGGTCGACTGGACCACTCGACCAATCCACTCGACCAATGAGTACAAGCAACTCGGAATTGGTGCTATTTCGGATGCTTTGCTATATTTTCTGTTAGGGATCTTTCCTAATATGTGGTATATACTTGTTTAGGACCTTCTTCTCAAGTTTGCCAAGATCCTACTTGATTTCTTAGGATTCTTTGCGAGTTATAAAAGGTAAGGATGGTTATTTCCTTAATTACATAGATAGCATGAATCTAGTTTCTATATTTGAATATCATTAATATGTTTCCTAAATTAGATTCTTACAATGATATACTACTGTTGCATAACTTTGATTACAGTAGCATTACTTATTCCTATTGAATTGATTCATGTATGATTTACTTACCAATGTTATACAAATGTTTGTAAATATTGATTTCTTTCCATATATGGAGTTACCATATATGTGATGATATGAATTGATGCATGTGTATGCTTACGTATGGTTTGGGAAGGAGAGGTGTCCTTTTGACATTTCTGTCCTTGGACTACTACGGGAATATTATGGGATGTTTCCGGAGATGCCCTCTGGACACCTTCCTAAACTGTTGGATGACATATCTAGGATTGTCTAGTAGTGTTTGGCTAGGATGTCCTGTTATGTCAGACCCTAATCGGAGGGGTATTGAGACCGAACGACCCGTGGTAGCAATGGGGATTCATGGGCGCTCAAGACCGGTAACCAACCCGTGAGAGGACAGGAATCACATTGTGGGGGGCCATTTATTGGTAGGGTTGCATATGGTTAGACTTGGGCTCACGGGCGCTTAAGACCGGTAACCAACCCGTGAGAGGACGTGAGAGCTTCCCGTTTACCATATGTGGATGATCAATAGGGTTGGTGAGTCCGTAGTCAGGGACTATGAGGACTCTAGTGTGAAGGATACCGGAAAGGATCGTCGGGGACGAGGAATGGAAGTATCTGGATCGACTTGATGTAACCAAGTAGAAGACTTGCATTTGGCTAGGTATTACCCCGACATGCGCCAAGTACTTATACCAAATGGTTGTGAGAGAGTGTGTTGACTTAACCCCCTGCCAAGGTTTGTCCTGAGGGATGAAGGACCCATTACCAATCGGTCGCCCGAGATATCTTAAATGGTTGGAGGGAATCCAAGATATCTTAAATGGTTGAGGATGTGAGTGGACTTTCCTAAAGAAGTACGGTGCTATGACTTAAAGCATGTCTGCCAATAGAGACCAGCATACATAGAGTTAGAATCATTCATTCATTGTTTGTCTCATATCATATTGCATTTATGATTGTTCTGGAATCCTGCCATTTATGTTATTATGGATTTTAATCGCCTTTACCGAGTTTCTTTGAAACTCATTCCTTTATTGTACAATGTTGTTAGACTATCCTGCAGGTACGGAATACTATGACGGTCCCTATGAGGAAGCGCAAGGCGAAGAGGCATATCTCCAGGAAGGTGATTGCGGTTACCACAATTACTCTGAAGATTCCACGGGTGGTTATGCTCCGTACAATGCTTAGTCCGACCATTGAGTGGAAGCGTCCTTGTGCTATTTATGAGATCTACACCTACAAGGATGTCGTCTACAAAGTGGAGAATAATTTAGTTACCCAATGTACTTGCTACTGGGATTAGCTTTTATCTAGTTTATTCTTTCGAGCTACTTTTCCGCTGGATGTAAAGTGGGATTTTTGCTTCACTTTACTTATCTGTTGACACTCTGATTATATCTATTATTCTGATTCGTTTATGATTCAATCTTTCATTATTGGATCCATGATTTATCTTCCGCACTCTTGTTATGATTGTTCATGATTATGTTATTGTTTATGTGGGAGGTTGATCACTCGATACCTGATCTTCGGGCTGTGGATCACACTCTCGGGTATGCCAGATAGGGTACCGGCCGGGAGGGCGTGATGATTGGTATCGAGCCCAAGGTTCGAGGAGATCCTAACCACAAAAGGCAACAACTGAACATTCCTGAGTCATTGATCTGAAGTGACTCTTCTACTCTTAGAAGTGAATAATAGAACACTGAATTAGAAACTTGAACTTTGAGGCATAACAGAACATTTCTGAATAACATACCATAATTATACTTGAACAAATGACACTAATGCAAGGAAAAGAAAAGTGCATAACATACAATAATTAAGGAGAAACAAAATGAACTTCATTAATTTCAAAAGTTTTACAATGATTACATCTGAAAAGCATAAATGGAAAATCCTAAGGTACGGTCTATCTAGGTGATCTACTCGATCTCTATATGCTCCGAACTCCTCTCGCTAGCCGAGTCACCCGATGCTCTATCCGTCTGTCGAGACTCCATCCTCTCGTACATCTGCTCCCGTCCGACCTCCATCCTCTCTAGCATGGAAGTCATCGATCTCATCTCGTGCACCAAGATCTGAAGTCTCCGGAACCGCATGTGAAGGGCCACCCGCCTCGAAATGTGATGAAGGAAACTCGTGATGCACGGGCTCAGCCTCGCGCATATCTCATGTCATCTCCGGCCTGATCATCACTATCGGGACCGATATCCTCTCCTCCATCCTCGGATCCCTCATCCTCATCCTCTCGATTCATCATCATCCTCACCCTCCGGACCAGGAGATCTCTCTAACCGATGTAGTCTCATCCGTCGAATGGTCCGAGTCCCAATGGGGTATCCCCGTGATCTAGTGTCCATCGGAGTATCCTCGAAACTCACCCCGAAATGCCCGAAGATCAAAGTCGAAGCCTCCCATAGCAAAGGTTCCGCATGCTAGGCCGCAGAACTAAGTCCAAGCATGACCCGCTGAATGATGTAAGAAAGATCGATCTCGAAGCCCATGTAGATGCGGTAAATGACCAAGGCCTCCATCACCGTGACCCGATGGTGATGTCCGGCTTTCGGCATGATGTTTCGGCCGACTATGCGACCGATAATACGTGCAGAACCCGTCATCCGTCCGCTAGTCCACGGTGTGAAGCATCGGCGGCTATCCCATAGCGTAGAGCATATCTCGCGAAGCTCGTACGGCATCGGATGGCTGTCCAGTCTGCTCCGCTTCCCGCAGGTATCCACACACACCGATGTGGGTAGTAAGGGACCTGCAGGATCTCGGCCCGGTGTCCGGGTGGAGAAGCGAATCCGAGTCCGGTGGACCCCTGCTCCCGAGGACAAGTCCGAGTGGATGTCCCTGGCCCCGAGCCTCCTCTCGTGTAGGTAAGGTTGCTGAAGAACAACCTCACTAGCTCCGGGTATACCGGCAAATCCTCGGTGAAGAGGTGAGTCCACTGTAAGGTGTCGAACCTCTGCCGGATCCTGAAGGCTCTGAGCTGGCGTAAGTGAAGTAGACGCCCCATCTCGATGTTACAATAGTTGAAGTAGGCCTCATACGAAACTCGGCCCGAGGTGTGTCAAATAGGTCCGGTCTCCTAACCTCCTCTCTCGGGCTCGAAAGGAACCCGACCTCCGCCCCCGAGAGCACCTACGATGCGACCTCGACCTCTACCTCCTCCTCGTCCTCCCCTCTCGCATGATGTATCCGTGGAAGAGACAAGAGACATTTCCAATTAGTGCTATTTCAAGATTTGAGCCAAAAGGGTATTTTCGTAATTTTTCGAAAAATTTCAAATTTGGGGGAAATTTGATTTGAACATACTAGCATGTGCACAATACTTGGAATTTCATGTCTATGATGTTGTTTTGATGAAAATCGATCGAAAACTTGGATTAAAGCAAAAAATTCAGCAAGAAGAAATTTGGGGATTTTGCAATTTAGGTCAAAATTGGATTTTTGAAAAGTTGAAATTGGTTAAATCAAATTGTATGGACCTATCTACAATGTCATCTTGAGCATGTAGCATTTGATCTCGTGCGAAAATTTCAAGCGGTTTGAGAGAAAACGAAATTTTTCTAAAGATATCGATTTCGGTATAAAACTTTGCGAGATGAGCACCAAATGTGTCAAAACTTGTTGTCTATGCATGGCATTGTGTTTAAAACCTAGGGAATATGTTTCTAAGCATTCCTAAGCATGATTTCTAGCATTGGATACAAGTAAAGCATGGTTTTATTGAAATGCAAGCATGAGAAGATGAAAATGGAAGAAAGAATGAGAGATTTACCTTGTTTATGAAGATGGTGTGTTGTGGTGTTGTTGTTGAAGCACTAAATCACCTCAAGAACACTTGTGGGAACACTTGGATATTTTCCCTAGAGCTCTCTCACCTTTGGAAGAAGTTAGAATGAGGTTGGAATGTGGAAATGAGGCTTATAATGCGAATTTTCGTATTTGTCTTCATTGGTCGACTCGATTGGTCGACCGGGTCACTCGACCAACCACTCGACCAATGGTCACAGTGACCTCATTTGCTGTTGAATTTTTGGAAAATGTGATTTTTGCCTTATGGAATATTGTTTGATGACTATATGGATATATTTGAGCATGATTTAAGTTTTCAAATCATTTGGACTTGTGGTTTATGTTGAATCTTCGAAATTCGGTATTTTGATGTTCTCGGTTTTGCGGAATGGTTACTCCGAGAAGTGGGCGTGGTGAATCCGGTGGTCATGGAGGTGGTGAAATACCTCGGGGAGGTGGTGAAGTACCTCATGGAGGTGGTGAGATACCAAATGCTGATCGGGGTACTCATGAGATCCCCGGTGCCCCGAATGTTGGAAGTTTCAGAGATATTGCCAATATCATGGGCAATATGATGCGACGAGCAAGCGGCTCGGTTCAACCAGATGTTGGTGGGTTTCATGACTCGCATAATGAGACCCGGGCTGGTGCTAATGTGAATCCTCATGCCGCAGATCCCGAATGCGGGAGGTTTAGCTGGAACTCCTCATACTCGTCTTCGATGGAGAGTTTTCTAAAGATGCAAGTACCCACTTTTACCGGAGTTACCAAGGACCCCTTGTTTCCTAACAAGTGGCTTCGTGAGTTGGAGAAGGCTTTCCGGCATCTCGCAATGCTCGGAAGCTCGAAGATTTTGTTTGCTTTGAACAGAAGTTGCAACAAGAAGCTGATGCATGGTGGATCTCCACTCGTCCTGTTTTGGAAGGTTTGCATGCGGGAGTTGTAACTTGGGAGTTATTCAAAGAGGCTTTTTGTATGAACTACTTTCCCGAGGCGGTGAAGGATGCAAAGGAAGCGGAGTTTATGATTCGACTCAAGGAACTTTGTCGTGTTGGAGTACCAACAGAAGTTCGAGGAGCTTCATTTCTTTGCTCCAGATTCTTTGAAGGAAGACCTCGCCAAAGCAAAGAAGTTCTTCAAAGGACTGCGCCCCGCCATTAAAGCTTACCTCACAGTCCAGCCTATTGTGAGCTATGCTCAAGTGGTGCGGAACTCGAAGAAGTTGGAAGAAACAGAGAAGGAAAGTGCTCGTGTGCAAAAGCCTTGGCGATCAAGGAATTCTGGTTTGGTGGATCGCAATGACCGTCGTTATGTGAGACCTACACCCTACCCCACTCCTACCTTTCGGGGCTAAGAGTGTAGGTCGAACACGGGTTTTCAGCAGCCCGGCCGGTTTAAACAGAAGATGGCGGAAACCGATCACCAGCAAATGCAAGTGCAAGTGCAAGTGCGAGTGCAAGGCCTTTTGTTCGAAGTCCTCTCGTTGCAGCCACCCCCTGTTGGATCCAAGCAATCCTGTTTGCTTCTATCGCAAGCAAGCTGGTCATTTTGCTCGTGCTCTGTCCGAAGCGGCCCGCCCAAGCAGCCGCCCCGTGGTGAAGAGTGCTCCTGCTCCTCCCTCACGGTAGAGTTTTCAGTATTTCCAAGATCGAGCAGGATCCAAGCCATGAAGTGATTACAGGTACATTGTTAGTCGCTTCTATTTCGCATTTGTCTTATTTGATACGGGTGCATCTCATTCGTTCATGTCATCTCGCATTCATCAAGAAGACTAACCTAATCCCCGAGAAGTTGTCTAGTTGTTTATTGATTAGTACACCTACTGGTCTCTTGTGAAACTAGATAAGGGGTTATCTAGATGTCCCGTGTTGATTGGTGAAAAGAACTTGGAAGCCAATTTTGTGATTCTTGACATGAAGGACTTCGATGTTATTTTGGGAATTGATTGGTTGACAGCCCACAAAGCTGTGTTCCTTTGTTCCTCAAAGAAGATTCAGTTCCATATTTGTGGAAGTCCGGTCTTTGAATTTCAAGGTGAAAAGAGAAGGGTTTGTAAGAAGGTGCTGTCTGCACTGATGCAAGTCTATGCCCTAGTGGATGATGCTTCATCCGAAGGCAAGGGTATAGTGGAGAAAAGAGTCGATGAAGTCGAGTTGTCCTGCGACTTTGTTGATGTCTTCCCCCGATGATCTATCGTGAGTGCCTCCGGACAGAGATGTCGAATTCTCTATTGATCTCGTCCCCCGGTGCCGCTCCCGTATCTAAAGCTCCGTATAGGATGGCTCCTACCGAGTTGAAAGAGTTGCAAAATCAGTTGAATGAGCTCATTGATAGAGGTTTCGTACAGCCTAGTGTGTCACCTTGGGGAGCTCCGGTCTTGTTCGTCAAGAAGAAAGACGGTAGTATGCGCTTGTGCATCGACTACCGTGAGTTGAATAAGTTGACTATCAAGAATAGATATCCGCTGCCCGGAATCGATGATCTCTTCGATCGGTTGAAGGGTGCAATTGTGTTCTCAAAGATTGACTTAAGGTCCGGATATCACCAATTGAAAGTGAAGTCTAGTGATATCTTCAAGACAGCTTTCCCGAACGCGGTATGGTCACTACGAGTTTAGAGTCATGCCTTTCGGATTGACCAATGCTCTGCGGTGTTCATGGACCTCATGAACCGAGTATTTCATGATGTGCTTGATAAGTTTGTGATTGTGTTCATTGATGACATCTTGATCTATTCGAAGAGCGAAGAAGAGCATGCGAGTCATCTAAGTTTCACTTTGCAAAGGTTACGAGAAAGAAGTTGTTTGCTAAGTTTAGCAAGTGTGATTTTCGGCTTAAGAGAGTAGTTTTCCTTGGTCATGTAGTTTCAGCCGAAGGTATTACGTGTCGATCCCGAAAAGGTCCAAGCTGTGGCTGATTGGGAGAGACCGAAGTCAATACCGGAAATAAGAAGTTTTCTTGGATTGGCGGGTTACTACCGAAGGTTTATTGAGAACTTTTCTCGGTTGGCTGCTCCTATGACTAAGTTGACCGAGGAAAGAAGAGAAGTTTGTTTGGTCTCGACGCCTTTGTGAGAAGAATTTCCAAGAGTTGAAAGATAGATTGACAAAGTGCCCCGGTTTGACTATACCTGATAGTTCCGGTGGTATGACGATTTTATACCGATGCGTCAAAGATTGGTTTGGGTTGTGTACTGATGCAACATGGCAAGGTCGTAGCCTATGCTTCTCGGCAATTGAAGGATTATGAGCGGAATTACCCCCTCACGATCTAGAACTTGCCGCCGTTGTCTTTGCTTTGAAGATTTGGAGACATTATCTTTACGGTGAGAAGATTGCCATTTTCACGGATCATAAGAGTTTGAAATACTTCTTTACCCAAAAGGAGTTGAACATGAGACAAAGGAGATGGTTGGAACTAGTCTCCGATTATG